>NC_136643.1:4258345-4325845 GCF_949748355.1 Melanostigma gelatinosum | reverse complement strand
TTTTAAAACCAAGGCTTCGTTGGCTGATGGTTCGGTGTGAGGAGGCGGGTGGTCCAGTAAATGATAACCCCTCTCTCTCTCTCTCTCGCTCTCTCTCTCTCTCTCTCTTTTTTTTCTTTCTGTCGCTACCCCTCCCTGCAGCGGAACCCGGTGTGATTGACAGGTCAGGGTTACTAAGTGATTAGCCGCAGCGGCTCTGCTTGTCGCCACGGCGATGTAGGCGGAGACACAGGTCAATTACAGGGTCAACGTCTCTCAAAGGCTCCGCTTAAACAATGCCCATCCCCCCCCTGACCCACCCCCTCACCTCGCCTTCGCACCCTATCCTCCCCCCTTCACCTCTCCATCCATCCCAAGTCCCCTCCCATACTCCCTCCCTGTGCGCCCCAACTGTCGGCTGATGAAGATGACAAACTGCATCCTGTGCAAACCCCAAAACCTCCCTCCCTCTCGTCCCGACCTCTTTCCCTCCCTTAATGTCACTTTCTCTTCCGCTCTTCCCTCTTTTTACGCTCCAAATGTCTTCGTTATAGCCCCCCTTTTTATTTCCACACGTCCTCGCTCCGTATTTCTCCTCCTCTGTTTTTATATCGTCGCCTCCCACCACCTCCTCCCCCTCCACTTTTCCTCTTCTCTGCCACACAAAGCCCAGTCTCTCTCTCTCTCTCTCTCGCTCTCTCTGTCCCTCCCTCCCCTTCTCTTGAGCAAACACGCTCTCGCTCGCTCACTCAGCTCCGCTCTGCTCTGCCTTTCTCCAGAGAGCGAACGAGGAGAAAACGGGAATGAATTGCTCTCGCATAGTCGTCCCCCCCCCCCCCCCCGCTCAGCAGCGCTGGCTGTGTGTATCTCCGGCTCCTATTAATTTGTTAGCCTTCCCTCCCCCCCTCCCCTTTCCCTACTCACTCACCTCCCTCCCCCTGGCTCATATCCTCCTCCGCCTCCTCCCCTCTTTCTCCATCTCCCCCTCCTTCCTTCCCTCCCCTCCGCTGAGTGCTGGAGTGTGTAAAGTGTTTGTCACGGTGCCGTGCTGATGTCGCTGTGCTCTGCCGTGCGGAAGCAGCGCACAGCAGACAGCCTCGGTGTGTGTGTGTGTGTGTGTGTGTGTGTGTGTGTGTGTGTGTGTGTGTGTGTGTGTGTGTGTGTGTGTGTGTGTGTGTGTGTGTGTGTGTGTGTGTGTGTGTGTGTGTGTGTGTGGGCGGGTGGTTGGTTTCGTGTCAAGGCGAATGTGCAGTCGCTGCTTGTTGCCGCGTGTGCACGCACTTGTTTGTCCGCCACGACTTGAGTGTCTGCATTCGTGTGTCTGTTTGTGAGCATTCCTGTGTGTGCGTTTTTGTTTTGCGTGTGCATGCGTTTGTGTGTGTGTGTGTGTGTGTGTGTGTGTGTGTGTGTGTGTGTCTGAGTGGGGGATTATTTCTATCTGAGCTCCAAAGCCTCCTAAACAGGGCTTAGAGAGACGGCCCAGGGCAGCAGCTAAAGCCGTCGGTTAGAGCTCTCTCTCTCTCTCCCCCCTTTGCTCGCTCACTCTACATCTCTCCCCGCTGCTCCCCCTCTCTCTCTCTCTCTCTCTCTTTCTTTCTTTCTCTCTCTTTCTCTCTCCCTCTTCTCTCCCTCTCGCTGCCATTTCTCCCATGCCCTGATCCATTGCGTTAATGCACAGACGCTCCCACACGCAAACACACTGTTGTTTTTTTGGCCCTCATCTGCCACCGCACACACAAAAACACGCACGGCCACACGCGCACCGACAGTCACACGCCACGCGCAATTTTAATCTGTTCCAAATGCACACTGGTAAATGTGTTAATTCGACACCAGCTGTTGCGAATTGAAATGGGGAAAGCGCTCCTTACTTTTTCTTTGCTCGCTCGCACACACACAAGTGCGGACGAGTCATTATACATCACTTTACCGTGCGCACGTCTCTCTCTCTCTCTCTCTCTCTCTCTCTCATATTCACTTGCCCTCTCTTGGCCACAAAAAAAGTAGCACCAGACACTCACACCTTCACACTTATCCCTCCTCCTTCTCCTCCTCTCTCGTTGTCCTTCTTTTCCCTGCCTCTCTCTCTCTCTCTCTCTCTCTCTCTCTCTCACTCGTTCTATGTGTGTACGTGTGGAAGCGTTGCCCGGGCACGACTACAGTTTTCACAGTCTGCTTCTCACATCGCCTCCCCTGTGTGCTTTATGGTGTGGGTGTGTGTTTGTTTACAAGGCTTGTCGAGAATTCCTACTGTGCGCACCCGTACGCCTGTTTGCATAAATAAGCCCTCTCCCCGGAACCGAGCCGCCGATCGCTGGGGGCGCGTCACGGTTTGGCGTTGCTAGTGCTCCTCCTGGACAGCCCTGCTTATCTTTTACGAGGACGTTTGCCCCCCCCACCCCACACCATTTGACACCAAGCGGGGAGAAACCGGCATCCCCATTTAGTGTCTTTTTTTCTCTCCCCTCTTCTTGAAGGCTTTTTCTCTCGAAGCACTAAAGCCAGGCACATGGACAGGAGAGCTAGTTGTCTTTGAGCAATCAGGGTTACGTGCCCTGCAGAGCGGGTGCTTCAGCAGGGACAGATTGGCCCCGGCGGCGGGGGGCTCGAACCGGCCGGTGCGTCTATAACCTTGGGTTCACCCTGTCGCTCCGGGGAGGCAGCTCGCATCCTCCCAGTTATTCCTGGTTCCCCCCCTCGATGCCGCGTGTGGGGTTTGTGGCGTGTATAGGCCTATACGTGCTTGCAGGGGGTTTTTGCAAGGGCTCCCTACGGTGCCTAAGCCCCCCCGCCGCCTTTCTCTGGAAGAGATCTGATTTCCCCGCTCCAGGCGAGCAGCGAGAACAAGACAGTGTGTGTGTGCGCGTCTGTGTGTGCGTGTGTGTCTGCGTCTGTGTGTGCGTCTGTGTGCGCGTCTGTGTGCGCGTGTGTGTGCGCGTGTGTGTGCGTCTGTGTGTGCATCTGTGTGTGCGTCTGTGTGCGCGTGTGTGCGCGTCTGTGTGCGCGTCTGTGTGCGCGTGTGTGTGCGTCTGTGTGTGCGTCTGTGTGTGCGTCTGTGTGCGCGTCTGTGTGCGCGTCTGTGTGCGCGTCTGTGTGCGCGTGTGTGTGCGCCTGTGTGTGCGCCTGTGTGCGCGTCTGTGTGCGCGTCTGTGTGCGCGTCTGTGTGCGCGTGTGTGCGCGTCTGTGTGCGCATGTGTGTGCGCCTGTGTGTGCGCCTGTGTGCGCGTCTGTGTGCGCGTCTGTGTGCGCGTCTGTGTGCGCGTGTGTGTGCGCGTGTGTGTGCGTCTGTGTGTGCATCTGTGTGTGCGTCTGTGTGCGCGTGTGTGCGCGTCTGTGTGCGCGTCTGTGTGCGCGTGTGTGTGCGTCTGTGTGTGCGTCTGTGTGTGCGTCTGTGTGTGCGTCTGTGTGTGCGTCTGTGTGCGCGTCTGTGTGCGCGTGTGTGTGCGCCTGTGTGTGCGCCTGTGTGTGCGTCTGTGTGCGCGTCTGTGTGCGCGTCTGTGTGCGCGTCTGTGTGCGCGTGTGTGCGCGTCTGTGTGCGCATGTGTGTGCGCCTGTGTGTGCGCCTGTGTGTGCGTCTGTGTGCGCGTCTGTGTGCGCGTCTGTGTGCGCGTCTGTGTGCGCGTGTGTGTGCGCGTGTGTGCGCGCCTGTGTGCGCGTCTGTGTGCGCGTCTGTGTGCACGTCTGTGTGCGCGTCTGTGTGCGCGTCTGTGTGCGCGTGTGTGTGCGCCTGTGTGCGCGTCTGTGTGCGCGTGTGTGTGCGCCTGTGTGCGCGTGTGTGTGCGCGTGTGTGCGCGCGTGTGTGCGCGCCTGTGTGCGCGTCTGTGTGCGCGTGTGTGTGCGTCTGTGTGCGCGTGTGTGTGTGCGTCTGTGTGTGTGCGCGTGTGTGTGCGCGTGTGTGTCTGCGTCTGTGTGTGTGTGCGTGTGTGTGCGTGTGTGTGCGTGTGTGTGTGCGTCTGTGTGTGTGTGCGTGTGTGTGCGCGTGTGTGTGCGTCTGTGTGTGCGCGTGTGTGTGCGTCTGTGTGCGCGTGTGTGTGCGCGTGTGTGCGCGCCTGTGTGCGCGTGTGTGTGCGCGTGTGTGTGCGCCTGTGTGCGCGTGTGTGTGTGCGTCTGTGTGTGTGCGCGTGTGTGTCTGCGTCTGTGTGTGTGCGCGTGTGTGTCTGCGTCTGTGTGCGTGTCTGTGTGCGCGTGTGTGTCTGCGTCTGTGTGCGCGTCTGTGTGTGTGCGCGTGTGTGTCTGCGTCTGTGTGCGCCTGTGTGTGCGTCTGTGTGTGCGTGTGTGTGTGCGTCTGTGTGTGCGTCTGTGTGTGCGTCTGTGTGTGCGTCTGTGTGTGCGTCTGTGTGCGCATCTGTGTGCGCGTCTGTGTGCGCGTCTGTGTGCGTGTCTGTGTGCTTTTTCGTGTGCGTCCGCACGCGCAACCCGGGCCAGGCAGACCTTCCCCATCTCCGCTCGGTGCTTTGAAAAACGAGGGAGGAAATCTCAGAGCAGCAGTTATTATTCATCCCTCAAAGCAAACGGGGAGGAGGCGGGGGATGGGGAGGGGGAGGGAGGGATGCTCGGATGGAGGGAGGAAGAAAGAGAGAGCCAAACGGGAGGGATGAAGGGGGGGGGATACATTAACTCTTATCTCACTGTATTGGGCATTCTGCATCCCAGGATGCTCTCTCTCTCTCTCTCTCTCTCCCCCCCCCCCCCCCCCGCCCTCCCCCCTGGCTTTCTCTTGCCTTTCTACACTCCCTTCCTTCCGTTCCTCGCCTCTCGGAATATCTCGCATTCAGTGCGCATAGATGTGTGTTAGTGCCTCGTGTGCGCGTGTGTAGGCTGTTGTGTGGTTTGTACTGTATACCCTAATGTATCTTATGGTGTGTTTCGTAGGGCTGGGCAAAAATATCGATATAGCTTACTATCGCGATATTTGTTCAAACCATGGTGTATCGATATGTCCGAAACTCCAAATTCACAACATGGCGTCTCACAAGCAAGTGGCCGTATATTGTGATCCCGACTCATTCCTGCCGACACATGATGGATGTAGCCGTGTAGTGCCCAGGATTTACGAAGAGGTGACGAAACATGTCATAACATGGCTCCCCCCTGCAGAGAGAGAGAGTAGCCCTGACATGCGATGTGTGGACGACTAGACCGCTGAGTCGAATGTTACGATGACGTCACACCACCTCACGACACCACAGCACGAGAGTCGTACAGGCAGTGACATCGCGGAGTTACTGAAAACTGAACCTGGAGGAATGGGAATTTAATGGGAAGGACTGACAACTTTACGAAATGCACTTTATTTCATATGGTGTTGATGGCATCTACATGTAAGTTAAGAGTGGTCAGTGACACAATAAGAAAAGAATACAGTATGTATTTTTATTTTTAAATGAAGTTCATTTTAGTAAAAAAGGGTTCAGTGACACAATACAAAACACTTTGATGCAATTTGTCCGCTGAGTTATCAATATGGGATGTACGCATTAGACTATCCAGGTGGTACACAGCAAGTTGTATTTTCAGCTCTACTTTTAAATAAAATGTATGTATTGTATTTATTTTTATTGAGTATTGCAATATATATATCGTATCGTGACACGTGGCTTGCCAATACACAGCACTAGTATTTAGTTTACTTGAACCAGTGAGCTCCTCAGACACTGAATGTAAGGTTCCAACTCTCATCTATATTTATCTACCAGTCTTTTTTTTAAATTCATCTATCACCTCACATTCAATTCCCTGTGTTTACTAAAATCTGTTTAGTTTAGTTTGATATAACTTGGTGGTATGTGAATTTTTTTTGAGACTGGGAGGCAAAACTGTCATTTCTATACCGTGTTGTCTCGCTTTGATCTCTGATCTTCGCAGAACGGAGTCTCCAGGGTTACGTGACTGTTCTCCAGGGGGTTGGCTCGCCACCAAAATCCAAATTAGCTAAATTAGATTTAAATCTCATACACTAGAATTTAGCCCATTAAAAAAAACACGTGGGATGATCATCTTATTCTTGCGTTTTCTTTAACCTCCCCCCCCCCCCCCCAAAAATCAAAGATGTCTGTGGCGTCCGACGCCACGCGCTCCCCAAACCCCCTGATCGCCCGTGTGACAGTTCGGCCACATGTGTCCATGTGGCCTAGATAATATGTGGGTGGATATATGATCGTGCCAACTGTGTGTGTGTGCGCGCGTCCATGTGTGCGTGCACTTGTGCCGTTGCGTCTCAGGCAGCGATCGCTTTGTAACCGGAGACGGAGAGCCCCGTAGCCATTCGTCTCCCGTTGAGCAGCAGCAGCGGCACTCTGCTATTCATCCCCATTTAGTGAGACAGAGAGCTGGCCTACAGGGCTGTGTGAAGTGCAAACACACACACAAACACACACAGGGCAGGCACCCGCGCTGTGGCTGGACACACACAGAGAGGCTCTGAATTTAATATCGTAGTGGACATATGAATACACATTTGCATGCATGTAAATCACTATGCAGACGTAAAATACTTCTATTAAAACGCACATAAGATACAGGCACATGCACATAGTCAGAGATGCAAAGATTAACACACATATACAGGAAAATAAATGATATATACCTAGATATGAGATATATATTCTCTGATGTAGGCACACATCCATACAGGCACCTATATAAAGGCACATACATTCATGCATATGGTACGCACATGCAAATGCTAAAGGAGATGCTCGATAACCTCCCTCACACACGCGCACACATTCAGGGGCAAACACAAACACATCCACGCGTGCACACATTCACGCCCCCTCTCTCCCCCCCTACTCCCTCTCCCCCCTGCTCTTTCAGGCACGTCTTTAAATATTCATCACTCTGGCTGCTCAGAGAGTGCCGTAAACGCTGCCTCACACTCCAGGGAATCGCTAAAGTCTACTCTATCATCTGCTCTCCCTGCCGCGCTCTCGCTCTCTCGCTCTCTCTCGCGCTCGCTCTCTCGCTCTTGCTCTCTCTCTCTCTCTCTCTCGCACACACGCTCACACTGCTGGCCACAGCAACTCACAGGCATGAGCTCACGTGCACCGACAGTCAAAGGCACAGCCAGTGGCATCGCTGGACACGCAGACGCACGCCGGTACATGAATCAGGCGCAAGGAAACACATGCACGGCGGTGGACAATGAGCTGTGTGTGTGTGTGTGTGTGTGTGTGTGTGTGTGTTTACTGGCTGCTCCCTGCACAGAGGGTTGAGTGGTGTTGTGTTCCAGGAAACAGGATGTCTCTTTGTTTGGGTTTTATTCTGTCGGTGAACGTTAGCCGCTTCGTTCCCCAAGGTCTGTGTGTGCCTCTTTGTCTATTTGTGTGTGTGTGTGGTGGGGGGGGGGCTTCTGCACAACATGCCTGCCTGTTTCTGTGTTTCAGCCTGATTCCAGAAATATTTGTTTTGCACAGAGGTGACAAGAAGTGTGTGCGCGCACGTACCACAGTATGCGCGCGCACACACTGGTGTTTGTGGGTTCGTGCATAACAGCAGTCACCGTAACCGTGACGGTAATCTCCTCG
The DNA here is from genome assembly GCF_949748355.1 of Melanostigma gelatinosum. Classification (NCBI taxonomy): domain Eukaryota; kingdom Metazoa; phylum Chordata; class Actinopteri; order Perciformes; family Zoarcidae; genus Melanostigma; species Melanostigma gelatinosum. The sequence continues at coordinate 4,318,340 of NC_136643.1, read as the reverse complement.
TTGACCTTATGATCAAAGTAGATCATGCACATGTCCATATCCATATTCCTGCAGAGAGTTCCCAAGCAGTACAGCTTCATGCACATTGAAGTGGCTGATCACATGTTGTCTCTGGACAATGGGAGGCCTGTCCTCTTGTCTTCGCTGTCCTAAAGGCTGCCGCACATTCACAGCAGACCAATGAACAACCAACAGAACCGTTTGAGCCACTGTGTCCACAGGTCAGGTCTTCTCTGCATCGAATGTCTTTCATTGAGTTACCGTTCTTTAAAACTCTTGTTGAGAGTCAAAACTGCAGATGATCCGATCATGCTTTGAAGGATTCTCGGTTCAAATTCAATGAAAGGCGATCATGCCCCAAAGCATTGTGAAGCATAATTAGGCTTTAATGAAGTGAATCTAGTTGTTGTTTCCTAGTTTGTGAGAAGTGTTTGTCTTTTGTCATTTCAGTGTTAAATTTTGATTTCTCTAATTGGACTCCAAATTTTATTTCAGGGGCATTAAGATCATTTTAATAAGCCTAAAAGCTGTAAAGTGAGTATCGCCATACTTTTTTTTATAATTCAAGTATATAAATCCCCCCCCATAGTGCCCCACAGTTGCAGTGATTTATTCCCAGAAATGAAGGCCGAGATCACACCATCTCCTCGCCTTCAACAAGTCGCCCATGCCTCGTTATATATCGACGCAGCCAGACGTTTCAGAGAGTAAAAAAAAAAGATCACACTGAATCACAGTCTGACCGTAGTCGAGGGATTAAGCTCGTTTTGGCAGAAATCCCTTTTAGTCTGAGAAAAAAAGTTCAGATTTGCTGTCAGCGGCAACAGCACCGCGGGCAGCACCAGGGCCTTGTTTTGGAACTGCGAAAGCATGTGATTTGTCTGCAGGAAGGGGAAAAAAAGAAAGAAAAGAAAGTCAGGCAGTCAGACGGAGAGAGGAAGAAGTGCAATCGGGGTCAGGGCCGCACTCCGGGAAGGGGAGTTCTCCTCCGCGCTGCTACAGCTCTGCATCTCCCACAGTGCTCAGGATGAACAATTAGAGGCAGACAAAAAAAAAAAAAAGAAGTCAACTCTGACGTGGGTAGGGGGGCGGGGTTGATGGCTGGAGAGTGGTATAGACTGGCAGGGTGGGATATTGGAAGAGATAGGGAGAGGCAGCAGATGAAGGGTTTTGCACGGAATGGAGAGAGAGAGAGAGAGAGAGAGAGAGAGAGAGAGAGAGAGAGAGAGAGAGAGAGAGAGAGAGAGAGAGAGAGAGAGAGAGAGAGAGAGAGAGAGAGAGAGAGAGAGAGAGAGAGAGAGAGAGAGAGAGAGAGAGAGAGAGAGAGAGAGAGAGAGAGAGAGAGAGCCGGGCTCACAGAGTGACTGACAGCATGATAGATGGAAGGTCTGAATAAGTGAGCGAGGCTTCGGAGACGCTGTGCGAGTGCTAATGACTGACTTCGCGCTTACAGGTGGCAGCAGGCTTTTCCACTGAAAGCTACACACTGCGTTCGTGCGTGCGTGCTGTTGTTGTTGTTGACCGTTTGCTTCAGAGTCATACAGTATACACAATAACGTCCCTGTTGTCAACTGTGGGATTCGCTCGACTGACCGTGCCGCACACACAAAAACCCTGATAGACACACACACACACACTCACCGCCCGCAGCCACACTCTCCTTCCCACCACTCCCTCATTCATCTTTCATTAGCGCGGCTCACACAGGAGAAACATCCCTCCTCCTCCATACGCCTCCACCCTACTCTACATCTCCTCCATCTCTATCTAACCATCGTCTCGTCTTATCTTGGTTTCTCTTCGCGCGTAATTTCTTTTGTTTGTCTCGCTCATGTCTTGCAATCTGTCTTTTTGGATATCGCCTCCTCCTTCTCCTCATGCTCCTCTTTCTCGCTCTCTGCCTCCTCTGCTTTTTTAGTCTTTTCCATTCAGCGTCACTCCTTCAGCCCGCTCCCCTCCTCCTCCTCCTCCTCCTCCTCCTCCTCCATTGCTCTCGGCCCTCCTTCCCCTTCGCCGCCTCGCGCTTGCACATTCTCACCTCTTTATCGTGTTCTCCTTTCCTCTTCCACTCTCCCTCTCTCCTTCCTGTGCGGTGCTGTTTCTCTGACACTCGTCCCCCACCCCCTCCCCGTCCTCCTCCCTCCCCTCTTCCTGTCTCTCTCTCTCGCTCGCCTGCTCTTTCATTCTTCCTTTCATTTCGCTCTCCGTCTCTCCCTCGATGGAGGGGAAAGGCTCTTCGCCTCTAATTGCGGCTGTTTCGTTGCCATGGCGCGTGTTGCTCGGCGCTGCGAGGTGCTGTGTGCGTGTGTGTGTGTGTGTGTGTGTGTGTGGCAGGCAGGCAGATGATTGCTTGCTGCCAGCTCTCGTTTCCCGGACGCCGATCGCATTTCTTTGCGGCAGCAGGGAAAAAAAAAAAAAATGAGACGCCAGAAATAGCCCCCCTTCACACAGACCCACTCACTCTCACCGCTGCGCTGTCAGAGGAACACGCACACACACGCACGCACACACATACACACCGGCAGGCGCACACACAGAACACGCATCCACTGCATTTCCTCTCCATCCGACATCCTCGATGCATATGACCTAGGTTAGACTGCACGCACACGCCTATAAGCACATGCACAGGCAGTCGTGTGTGTGTGTGTGTGTGTGTGTGTGTGTGTGTGTGTGTGTGTGTGTGTGTGTGTGTGTGTGTGTGTGTGTGTGTGTGTGTGTGTGTGTGTGTGTGTGTGTGTGTGTGTGTGTGTGTGTGTGTCTCTAAGGAGGTTGCGCTGGGACTCCTGATTTATTTCACCTTAAATGGGAAGTGAAATGAATGTGAGCAGCAGCTGGTCTGGTCCTCGGAGATACAGCAGCAGTAGGCCAACCCGGAAAATAGGCGGCGGCGCTCCGAAAATGCTCCTCACTCCGACAAGTGCCAAGACACGCCGCTCCACGCTCCACTAGCTGCGCTGTTGGTTTTATTTTAAGCCGCATTTAGGCATTTAGCCGACACCATTACCCAGAAAGCACAAGTTGGGTCTCCATCTTCGGCCGGCCAACTTGCGGTTTCCTTCCCCGTCACAACTTTTCAAAGGGTTTTGCCGGAAGGTAAAACGGAGACAGATTAGCAGCAAATAAACCTTACAACCTGGCGCTGCAAAAGAGGATAAGAGAGGATTATAACCAGATTTGCGGACGGATCTCCATAATCATCTTCTGTGCTCCTCACCTGCAGCTCTCACTGGGGTTTTCAAGGGAAGTCGACAAGATCATAATGATGTGCTTGCTTAGCTCGACAAAGTAAAAGTGCTTTCCAAACTGTAATTTCAAGGTGCAGCGTTTTTGACATTCACAGGATGGAGGGCTGGGCAACAAACCAAACATTTACCAAAACTGAAGTCATCCAAAGTCACGTCGGCATGTTTGGTCAAATTATTCTTTCAGACCGGCTGTCGTGTGCGCATTTGAAAGCAAATCAAGAATCACATCTAAACCTGAAGCTGTGTTCGCACTGCGACAACAAAGCAACAGGCTACACTTCCTTTTTCAATTGTTGTAAGGATGCAATCAACTATGAGCACCTGTTGGTCTAGTTCTGATTGTAACTCCAGCATTGGATGAATTACAGTCGGTCACACGGTTGCAGACGAAGAAGAGCTGCTGCAAAGAAATAAAATGTCACGGCACACTTTGGCTTACAGAGCAAAGTCGAGCTGTAAATAGCGCCGTAAAGATAGTTGCAGCGTTGATAATAAGCACAAGAAACTTTTTCCAAAACCTAAAACACAACCATGTCATGTAATATGATGCGTAAACAGCAAAGAAAAGGTAACATACTAAATGTGTTGCTCAAATCTATTGATAATCTTCGTGTGGAGTTTAGGTTATGTGGGCCGGCAGTAATTCATGGTATCGTCACATTAATTGCGATGCGTTTGTGTGTTTGCACCAAACGGTCGACACCATGCCTAAAATGACCGGTAACCTTAAACTTGGTGTAAGATCGTTGTTTTTCAAATTAAGACCACATTTCTCATGAACCCACTTACAAATACACACAATTGCATCTACAATGTTGTTACTTAACTGTCTATTAGGAAATGACTTTGACTTAAAATAAATGATGGAACTAGGATGCGTAAATATGACGTGATAAGACAAGGCATCGTACAGAGTAGTTGCTTTCGTGTACTTATAAACAGGTCTGCTGCTGACATGAACGTTAGCAACCGCCGTCTTTTTTTCAATTTAATGTTAAGTTACATTTTTTAGACAGTGACACCGTTACACTTTATATTGTTCTTTAAAACACATTTGATAAATCTGGACAGCGTGGATATCTCCACGTTTACATTTGGTGGCTTATAGGCACAAGTATTGGTGGAGGTGCCTTATTCCTTGCAGCTTGGCTGGTGTCATGATGTGTTTGTCTGGAGAAGGTGCACAATCATGTCACAAGTGATTAACGGGGAGAACAGTTCAAAACACAGCAGTTGTGCTCTTAAATGAATATCATTTTCGATAACTGGAGACGTGTCTCATGACCGTGGTGTCTCGCGTTGCTCCTTGTAACCACAATGCATCAGTGGTTGTTTTGCTGAAATGGTTGGGTTTTGTAGCTTGCTTCCCTGCTGGGTGCGTGGGGTGCTCGGGGACGACTTCCCCGACCCCCGACAGTCAACCACCGCGGCCACTCAGTTCCCTCCGCGCGCCCCTCCCGGGACCTCGCACTCGAAGGGGGAGAAACGCTCTGAGCTGCGTGCGGTTTTGATTCTCTGGCTAATAGATCAATAAAAGACATTAGCGGCGGGCTAACCCGACGAGCAGCGCTAATACAGGGTTAATCCAGGGTTAATGGCTGAGCGGCGTCCTCCTCGGAGGCGGCCATTAGTTTGCAGCCCCTCCACACAATATCAGGTTCTTCTAGTCATGCCCCGGGCTCCCAGAGAGAGATATGGGCGCAGGGAGGGAAATTGAAAAGAGAAGAATTGAGGATCGCCCTCGCGAGTCGAGATGAAAATGAGATAGCCAGACGGATGAAACTGAATACAAAGAAATGGGAGAGATCTCGTAGAAAGAGGGGGAGGGAGGGAGGCTGTGTGTGTGTGTGTGTGTGTGTTGGGGGGGGGGACGTGCACGGAATAAAAAAGGAGTGGATGGAACGACGAAATTGTGGTCAGGAGAAGCAGGAAGCTGAGATGAGAGAGAGAAGCAGAGGAAGGGGAGTTGAGCGCTACACTTCTCCCTGTCCTTGTAAAGTGCTGCGTGCTGTCGAGGCGGCAGCCAAGAATGTGTCAGCCCGGCCGTCTCACGCTGCCTAATGGGCTCTTAAACGCTGATATAAAGCTCGCCCGCTCTTTCGCCCTCCCCTTTTCCCTCTCCATCTCTCTCTCTTTTCCTGCCTTTGCCGCTCACCATCATTACCTCCCCGTTCTCACCCTGTCCCTCAGTCTGTCACTCACTTGTCCTCTCCCTCTCGTCCTCCCTCTTCTCTGGCGTTCTGTCGATCAACATCTCGCTCGCCGTCTTTCCCCGTGTTTTTTTTTCTCTTTCTTTTTTTTGCCGTTGCTGCCTTTCTGCTCGTTCTGACTTCTCCATCAATTACTCCATCCTCACCTGTGAAGCTCTCACGCAGGTTGTCTCTTTACTTACAACTGTTTGATGGATGAACTCGATGCTTCTGTCTCCCTCTTCCCCCCTCTACCAGGCTCCATAATGCCTTCTACCCACAGGATCCGTCCTTCCCGCTCACCCTGTTGCACGTCCTGTCGGCACCGCTCCACGGCCTGGCCAACGCGTTTGTCTTCGGCCTGGATAGGGATTGGTGGAGCCTACTGAGCCCCACTGGCATGCAGGTAGAGCAGCTGCACACACTTGCCCGTCCAGACATGCGAATCACTCTGTGAATGTCTTTGGAATTTCACTTATTGATTGACGTCTGAATACGTCACCAAGTCATTTTTTGGACCTGGTTACTTTTCCGTAACTCTTCCATTTACATTATGGAGATATGTGTTTGACAACAACAATAAAAGTCACTTAGTTATTTTAACCCGAACAACGATCTTTTCCTAAACCTAATGAAGTTGTTTTGTTGCCTAAACCTAGCTGAATTGTTTCCTGTGAAGGCGGAGGTTTATTTTGAAATGACCATATGCATGTAACAGATGGAAATTGACACGTGTTGCTGTCTTTCTTGGGAAAAACGCACGGAAAATAAGGATGAACTTTATGTAAGATATACGAACCGTTGTATGGGGCTACGTTACACAAGGACATTGCTAACGTGCTGATGCTTAGCCGGTATAATGATTAGCTAATTTTCCATCTTAGTTAGCAAGCTAACACACTTATCTCAGATGGAAAATGGCTAATTACCACTAAACACAAAGTACAGCTGAGACTGATGGGAACGTCATTAGTTCTGCAAGTATTTGATCATAAATCAGAAATGATGGTGACACTAAAAAGTCAGAGAACACCGACGTTATTACAATCCAACCTGCGAGAGACATGAATGTCTTTGCCACATTTGCTGGCGATCCATCCAATAGTTGTTGAGTCACTTTAGTCAAAACCAAAAGGCCAGCCTCAAGGTGGCGCTAGGGGAAAAGTCAGGGGTTTGCAAAAGTCACAAGGCTTCATCCTCTGGGTACCTGTCCCCATGTATATCGGTATTAACTTGAATGGCAATAACTTTAATATATAGATGCAGCCACCATTTAGTGATGTAACTGACCAAACCCAGCGATGCCACAGACTCCATCATATTACCATCTGTCCATCTGTCGTCGAGGGCTGTGTGTTCCTCCTCGCTCTGCATAGTATGTACCACTCTGGAACTCCTGGTGGCGCTGCACTAACCAGCAACCGGTGGTGTCAGTAGTAGCTGCAACAATTTCAGACTGATGAACGGCCAAAACATGTAGTCAGTCGATTGACTGAACATGAAGAGGCAACACACTTGATAAGCAGGAGAAATTTGCCAAGCAAAAATGCCCCACAAGATGGTTAACCTCAGTTCTATATGGTCAGAAACTTGATATATTTAGAATACATGTAGATCAAATTTGTATTTCATGATCACTATCTTAGAAGAAAGAGGCCAAGCAACCTTTATACGCATATAAATTTAAGTTAACTGATGTGCTAATCCCACAAAAACTCACTCTCATTTCAACATCTTTGTCGTCATCTTCCAGTTCCTCGCTTCAGAGTTTGTAATTAGCGTACTAAACTTTCCAAGTTGTCTGCTACCATCCGTCACAGGTGTTCACGATTCACCTACACAGGAAATAACTGTCGGGTCTGATACCAAAATCCCCTTATTTAAAGAGTGAAATTACACATCCTTCAGTCTTTTAGGAAAATGGAATGAAGGCCTTTTTTTTTTTTTTTCTTCTTTTTTTTTACATTTGACGCGCACACCCTGATTGGTTGCATTTCAATCAACACCACAATCAATACAATTCTCCACAGATTTGTCTCAATCCACAAACACAGGCAGCATCTGCGGATATGAGCCACAGCTGATATTGAACCACAAAGAGAAAAAAAAAGTCCCCGTGGTCTCACGCGTACACACACACACACACACACACACACATACACACACACACATATTATCACCTGCTCAGTTTCACCAACCACGCTGCTAACGGGTCACGAGCGCAACGTGGAAGACCGGAATGTGTGGTATGACCTTCAACCCAAATGTCAATGTTGCACTGTGGCGAGTCGGGGGGGAAGAGAGAGACACACACACGAGGAGACAGAGGAGTGAAGTGGAATCTCAATGTGTTCGTAAATCACAGAGAAAATGCTGTTTGTGTGTGTGTCAGAGAGAGAGGGAGAGAAAGAAGACGACAGAGAGAGAGAGCGAGAGAGACGGGCGGCGCGCGCGTGTTCGTGCTCTATCGTGACTAACAGCCGGTTGTTATTCATCTTGGCATGCGGCTCCCAGCAGCCCCCACACATCAGGTGCGAGATTGGCGGAGGAGAGGAGGGGTGAGGGAGAGAAGGGAGGGGGGAGGGAGAGAACAGCGTCAAAGCATTCCTCCCTCAACGCAACAAATCTGCACTTTGGTACCAGATACCACCCACCCCTCCTAAGCCTGCCTCCTCCAGCTCACTCACTGGCTGCCTGCCTCTCTCCGTCTCTCCTGCTGTTTGCCTGCGGTGCATTTACATGCGTTTAAAGGGATCGGCTTGGGTCTTAATACACTGCTCGTATGCCTTATGTACGTTAAATGAGTTGACGGTCCCTCCTCACCGTACTCGCCATTAAAGGATTCCCTCCTGATGTGACAACAGCGTGAGAAATAAGAGGCGAAATCCAGTTTTTGTTCCGTTTAATCAGAATCCTTTTCTTCTGTGATTCTGATTCTCACTTCACGTCGTTAATAGCGTGTGTTTCTCCCCGCTATATTGGGATAACTGAAAAGGGAGAAACTGTGAATTTAGGGCATCGTGAAATGCCGACAAGCACTTCGAAGCATTTTGGATTTAATAGCTTAAATACTAGTGTTTACAAGAATAAGGTGAAGTATTTATTGAATACTTTGTGTGCCAAAACTCAAAGACTTACAGCAGTCAGCTAACGAACTATGTGCCGGTCAACCGACACACACTGCACCACTTTAAGTTGTTGTGATCCCGTATAGGGCATGGGAGAGTTGAAAGGGAGAGACGTGAGGCAAAGATACTGCGTGAGGTGAAAGGGACGGCCGCATGCCGGCGTTCTGCAACCGATGGGAAGTTGAATCCATAAATCTGCTTAGAAATGACAGAAAAAGACGCTCCAGTAGCTCCAGAACTTGCCTGAGAGTTCTCTTTAGTCTCAAGGTGTTCTGCTTATAGTTTATAATATTCATTTTGTTTGTAGTTTTCTGTACGTCCATTGCAAACAAAAACTACAAATAGCTTATTTGGCAAATACTTTTAAAGGAAAGAGTAGGATTTTCTTTGAAAACTAGCTATAGACTCCTACAAAAATAATCCATCTCTATCATCAGTTATGACCCAACAATCTCTGAACCCACCAGCTATCGGTGTGACATCGGGCTTTATTTCTGGGGTTCCAGTGCAGCCAGCAGATATCCTCGCCAAGATTTCATTTTCTTGCAAGCTCCTCGTTTTTACAGCGCGATTAGCAACTTGACATGCGAGGTTTGGAGTTGAGGGACGACGTGTACGAACAGATCAACCTGTTTGTAGAGATTAGTGTCCCACTAGAAGTGTGTGGCGGTGTCTGTGTTGGGTTTTGTCTTTTATTTTCATGTTGCGATCAATCGATCTTACGATCGAGTGCCAGATCGTGAACACGCATCCAAGAGGAAGCTGCGTAAACGGCGTTGGCGAGCACCGTAACCCTCATTAAGCGGAAGAGGAGGGGCTAACTTTGACTGTTGTGTCTACAATTTATAACCATTGTGCCTTTAATGTTGGCAATTTTCCTAAATGTAAACAAATGCAGGCCACAAAACGAAGGCTCATGTTGTTGGCGAACTCGGTGAGGGCGGGGGAAGTGGGGGTCGCAGTTGTTTGTCCCTTGGTCTAGTGAGTCTATGGAGATTAATTTGATATTTTTATTCGATTTCATTTTAAAGACCTGCACGTGGAGCCAGACATGTATGTGTTCAGTGACTCAAACAGGTTTGGCGTGAACAAGAAGGCGGCGATGAGCTGCCATCTAACAACTGTTCACGTTGGAGAAACAGACGACCAGCCAGAGTTTTGTGTACGGGATTAAAAATGGGAATAAGAATTTGGGCGACGTAGCTGTACATACTCTTCTTATATCGCTGTCATTCTTTTATGTTGTGATATGCGTCCAGTGAACTGTTCAGCCGGTAATGGAAAATGACATTGGCGGAATGGAAACATCGCGAACGACCGATGACCCGGGTGTTCTCCGCTGATTGGGATGTAATGTTAAAATCAGCACAGCAGAGCACCCCGAAACACATAGACGACCTGTGCTTCTAGAGAAGAGCATACACATTGGTTTTCATCTCTTTATTCTCATTCAGCCAGACATGCAACATGTTTTCAAAATCTCATTTTTTTTCAAACGCCTGCTTTTTCTGTTTGGTCAGACAGTGACCTTCTTTAGAACCATTTCGCTTAACTGCTTTATGTTTCAAACTACGATTCAGCAGACTGCAAACGTGAGCGAATGGTTTGGAGAAAGAGTCCAAACAATACTGCCTCTTTGCTATGTATTGAATTGTGAAAATGTACATCAAACCAAAGACTCCCACCCCTTCTTGTTCCTGTGCTAAAACGCCCTCAGCAGTCTGCAACTACAACTTCCCCTAAACTCACCTCCTCTGATTGCTCACCTCGCCTAATCACCCGTGAAAACCAGATTTCTGGAGTCTGTGTGCATGGTGTCTCTGTGCCTCGTGTCTCTCGCTCTCTTCTAGTCCTCCATTGTTTTTTTCCCTCTCTTCCTCGCATTCTTTGACTCTGCTATCTCTATCTCTCTGTACTGTATGCGTGTGTGATCCCATGCCTCTGCTGTTCCCTTCACCCTGTTACAGCATCTCTGGCATTTATCTCTCTTACATTATTCCTGCCGCTCTCCTTTGTGTTGCGTCTGCCTCCCACCTGTGTACCCCCCCCCCTTCTTCCACTCTTTTCCTTCCTTCCCTGATATTGATCTGCATTCAAGCCATGCAGCTCGAACCGCCTGTAGCTCTGCAATGAGCTCACATCTTCTTCTTCGTCTTCTTCCTCCTCTGTGTGTGTATGCATGCAGGACAAAGCTGCTCCCGATCCCCACAGGTCTCACTGTCGCTGCAGTCTTCGAGTACGTCCTCGCCGACCCAGCTCATTAAAAACAAAATGTTGTGTGTAAACAACAGGTCGTTTTTGTAAAGATCGTTTCTTTGGGGTCCTTTTTCGGCCAGCAAACATTCACACTGTGCCTCACAGCCGTCGTGTGTCAGGCAGGCTGTTCTCATCCAGCGTCCCGAGCTATACCTTATGAAAAATATGCGCCGTAATGCACGGAAATCATTTTGTATGTTATCGACGGAATCGTGAACATGAACAAGGAAATATGAAGAATGCAAAAGCGCACGCAGGGCGGGAGGGACAGGAGGTGGGTGGGTCCAACAAACACTTGTCTTTCAGCCAGGAGACCCGTGTGAAAAGAGAAGTCAACGTACATTTATTCTACGGTCTTTTCCTAAACCTAACCAAGAAGTATTGTTGCCTAAACCAAACTGTGCTGTTTCCCGTAACGGCGGAGGTTTATTTTGAAAAGACCGTATGCATGTGACAAGTGGAAATTGACACGTGTTGCTGTCTTTCTTGGGAAAACGCACGAAAAAGGTGTAACTTTATGGAAGATATATGAATTGTTGTATGAGGATATGTTGCACAAGGACATTGCTAACGTGCCGATGCTTGCAGGTATGATGATCACTCTCCATTAAGTCCAAGTGTGTGACGGCGATCCCACAGCCATCAGCCCTGAGTCATTACTGTACAGACGCCTGGTGTCCGTGCGCTCCCTGACGCTCACACCAGTCATCTGTGAGCATGTGAAGGGGCTTTTGACCAGTGTTGTCTCTGCCGGTTGGTCATTATTCATCATCATCATCGGATCGATTTGCAGTCTAATAACACCGATACTGCTAATCATCAGTTATTTCTACGTGAGGTCTTTGTGACTCTAAATATAAATATCCTCATCAGAAGCATTAAAGTGCTGCATGAACTTCTGTCATTTCCCCTAGAGCAGCGGTTCCCAAACTTTTTAGGCCACGCACCCCCTTCTACATCCAGACCGGGTTCACGCACCCCCATACCCCCCCCCCCCCCCCCACACACACACACACCTTTAAAAAAAAAAAGCAACAGAGCCGCATAAAAATCGGACTAATGAGAGAACAGTTTGCTCGCGCGTGGCGTTTGTTTACAAGATAAAAAACACAAAAACTCTTCCTGCACCGTGCCTTCTGAAAGGTAACGGACGTACACCAGACGATTGGCCAGATTGGCCACATCTGTAGGCTCGTCTACTTGCAGAGAGTAAAACTCACTCTTCTTCACGCGACCGATTAATGTAGCCAGGATGTCTTCGGACAAAGCATCGATGCGCGCGACAGTGTTGTTGGACGCGGGATCACGTCCAACTTGTTCGCTTCTCTCTCACCAATCATACATTCCACCATCTCTTTAACATTTTTTTCCCTCTCCACCACCGCCTCTCCTTCTCCCTATTACGCAGTCAGAATACTACCACAACACGCCGCCTGTCTCCGGCAGAAATGCGCTCATCCACGCACGCACCTACCCAGCAACGAGGCACATCACCCGGTCACAATACCTCCAGAATGTCCCCGGGTGAAATCCGGGACTTGGTTTTACGGTTCCGAGTGGCGGGCGCTCACCCGTTGGCGCTGGGACGCGAGGTCTCCAGCCGACGCCGCCGCGAGGCACCCGATCGTCAGGTCTTCAGCCCTCGGAACAGGCCGCGGGGCAACAACTCGTGGGTGGCGGGGTAGAGGCGAGGCAGATCACAGAAACATAAAGACTAGAGTACAGCAAAGATATGTTGATGAGAAACGTATTTGTACGTCAAACACAAACGTAATCAGGGAGAAAATACGTTTGTGGTCAAACGTAATTGAGAATGCATTTTAGTTTTGGGGGAACGTCATTTTTAGGAGACGGGACTGCACCGCCATTACATTTTTTCTCTCGCGCACCCCCTAGAGGCAGCTCGCGCACCCCACTTTGGGAATCCCTGCCCTAGAGAGTCCTGATGATGCAGGAAGACGATCACCAGAACTGTCCGATCACCCAACTTCATGTGAACTCGTCTTGGTTCATTCGTAAAACGTCAGTGTGAACAGGAACCGAAGCAGAACTAAAATGCAACAGTGTTGAGTGTTTCCCTTTGGTCCAGACCACATGAACCGGACTACAGGTGTGAAATCACCCTAAAGTCGTCAGTATGCTCCACCCCCCCATAACACCAAGTTCACACAAACTCAAAGTAGCAGACTCTCTCTTTCCTCTCACAAGTGTTGGGTCATGCTAGAAGAGAACCACTTTGTAGGAAGTGTTTTTCGTATGGCCACACTCGAAGGCGGAGTAACAAAGTGGCCGTCATGAAGAGGGGGTAGAGGCGATATTGATTAAATATGAGGATAACGGCGCACATGTTCAGACTCAGTCTCTCCTGGAATTCATCAATAAGCACCTTTCACACACGCCTGTTCAAGGCGGGACATTTGTGTTTCAAGTCTTCTTCAATACAGCATGATGTTCATTTCGTAAATGATGGTCCATTTAGAGTCAAATAGACCATAAAGCAGGGGATGCTTTAGGGCGGGCTTAATGTGATTGACAGGTCACGCCTCCTTATTCCAAATATGGTCACTTCCATTCACTGGTTGCTACAAAAACACGGCGGCCGCCGTAATCCAAGATGGCGAGGACGAAATCGCCGAATTTGAGGGCTCAAAACGTCACGGTAACTACGTCCACTTCTTATACACAGTCTATGGTCTGGCACTGAAAAGTTAAATATATGTAAGCTTTTATGCGTGTCTAAAACTGCCTGAACTGCCGGCACGTAGCACACTCCAGGCGCAACGTGCCATCGGAAAACAATGGTTTTGCAGGCAACGCGTTTCTAGGGCTGCGTCTCGGTGTGATCGGCCCCTAATGCCAGCATGCTATCTTGAATCACACACCGGGGGAACATTATGCCGCCGTTGGTGGGTTCAGTGTCAAAAAGCAAAGCAGACATAATGGCGCGTCTCCTTTATGGCAGAGTTGCAGAATCTCTCTGCAAAAAGGGCTGCAGGGGTGCACTTGGTTGTTCTCATGGTAAGTCATGAAGTGAAATTGTTGTGTAAATCATAAAAAAGATCGCTTGAGAGAGGAGTTAAAACTCTCGCTCATTTCTCACCTGAGGTCGTAAAGTGAGGTGTAGATGTCTGTTTCAAAAAGTTGCATAAATGGTGGGACACAGTGCCCCCCAACACGATGTCAGAAGGGTGTGTTGGGGGGGGGGGGGCTATACACTGTTCTGACGGAGCATACTGGCCCCCTCATGAGCCTGAGGCTTGCAAGCCTTTTTTCCCTCATGCATGTGAATTACATCATTACTGGAGCTCTGATTGGCCACTGGTGCACGACAAAACCATTCATGTTCACATTTTTTCTCTTATTCAAGTCCCGATAGTTCCCTCAAGTTACATCATATTGAGTGCCATTGACCGTGAGAGCACGCTTTTCCTCCATTTTGTTTGAAGTATGGTACTTTCATGTCGTTGAGTGGAGTAGACAATGAAAACAACTGTGCTTCAGTTTCCAGAGCGAGTCAAAAACAGAGGAGATTTTAGCATAAAGTGGAACCTTTTCTCGACTTCTCCGGGTCGCTCACTGCGATCTTTTGCGTCTTAATCGGCAGCACCAGGATGTCACTCGGCAGCCTGTCTCGCCTCCTGCATGTGTGAACGGCCGGTCGTTTTCACGTGTATCAACCCAGAAGACCGTCTTCGAGTGTGTGAAACGGCAGCTTCGTGCGAATGGATGGCCAGATCTAAAGGGGGGGGGGGGCTAAATTAGCCAGTTTTGTGTGAACGCACTCTTTACTCCCGTACCAAACAGCGCGTGTTGATTTCAAACTCTGCTTGTGTGTCTGTGTTTTCCAGCTGGCTCTGCAGTCGCGGCTGTGTGACAGGACTCGGATCGGAGAGTACCACCCCGAGGCGGTGCGCTACACACAGGCTGACCTGGTCGACCTCAGCGATGACGACGAAGATGACACCAACGTGCTCTTCTACTCTCCTGACATGACCCTGAAAGACAGAGGGCCCTGAGAGAGCGAGGGAGGGAAGAAGAGAAAAGAGCTGGAGAGAAGCATCCCGAAGGAAGAGAGACGCAGCGGATTAGAAACCGAGGGGGAGGAACAAGAGGTGGGGGGTGGGTGGAAGGGGAAAGATTGGGGGGACAGTCGGGCAGATAGAAGGCGGAGATGAGCTGTCAGGTTCCATTATTAATCCCCATCCTTTACTATTTAATATCCTAAAGACACACACACACACACACACTGAGCAGAGCTGCAGCTCCCTGCAACACTACGAGGAGAGAGGAGCGGCTCTAAAGATCCTCCTGATGTTAAAGGCGTCTGCTGCAGAGCCAAAGGTCCTTCAACAACTCCAGCATTCTGCAGCCTTTTGGCAAACCACGGAAAGATGAAGAATGGCTCAAAGGCAATCACAACAAGGTGTTAGTTTAGCATTCACTGCAATTACCTTTTCACTTCTCTACGGGGGGGTGAAAAACGGGCCTTTTAAAAGGACCTTGTGTGTCAGAAGTTGAAAGCATCATTTTTCATCATTTTGGTGGGACGAATTAGTCCCAAAGCAGTCTCTCCTTCCTCGGACAGTATCTGTGTTCCCTTGTTTCATCTTATGACATTACTGTTGTTGCAACTTTTCGCACAAGTATTACTTTGAAAGACTGTTTGTATTGTTTTGTTTTTTTATGGAATACTATATTAGTTTGTTGCACTGTATTTATCAACGACCTGTATATATGTATATATAGTGTACGCTCTATTTTTGTACGTGCCTCGGACCGGAATGTGAGGTTTGGTCCAAAAAGCTGCTGCTCTCACGGAGACAGTGGAGGAAGATTCAATACATGGAAGCTATGAACTTAAAAAAAACATCTCACTAGTCGATGCAGACACATGGGGCCTTCTTGGAAACGATGACGAAGCAACAGCCTCTGACGGTTCATTGCCTCGTGGCCCTTGTCCATGTCGCTGAAGGGGGTGGTGGCATATAGCTGAGGTGTGATTGGCGGGATAATAGAGTCGCTATATATTCCACCTCAGCCGTTGTTTTTTCACACACGTCGAGGTGGTTCCGTCACTGTCGGGGCGCGAGCTGCCGCCTCTGACAAGTTGAACCAATGAACCGACACTTGACCCCCTTTTTACCCTTGAGTTGTCGAGCTCTTCTGCCGGGGCGGCAGTGAACGCCATGAAGTGCAACTTTCGTTTGCAGTTCACAGAGCCCCCACCACTGTATCACACACACACACGTGCACCGTGCCCCTACCCCTCTTTTGACACTGTTGATGATTTTACTGTGCACTCCCATCAAATAAATGAGCAGCAGAGACATTTCATAACAAAGCTGAGACTGGGCGTGTTTATTTCATTTTCACATTCATGCAATCCCTCATTCCCCCTCGTGCCCCTTCCCCTGTCTTAAGCGTGCGCGTGCGCTTAAGACGCCTCTTAGACCTGGGCTGCTTAAATAATATGAATTATTGGTCGGACCCTGCTGCCCCCCCCCCCCCCCCCCCCTGCCGTGTCTCCAAATCTGGTTAACTGGATTTTGATTAATGAAATACGCGCGCCATGTCCTCCAGAAAAGCTAGACTTTTTTCCCCCTCCACGCGGCTCTTCCGCGGAAGCTGGAGCGTCTCGAGCCCTGCGCCCGCCTCCACATAAAGAGCCCGGGAAAAATAAGCGAATCTCCCTGTCACGCAAGAATAATTATTACCCCCCCCCCCCTCTCATATCGTCGCATGCGCCGTAATTGGATACAATTTAACACCCCGCGGCCCACGGGCATGTCGGCAGGCGCGCTGCCTGCTATTGCCTCGCCTCGCCACCCTATCATTTGTCAGATCAATGTGTGTGTGCGCGCGTGTGTGTGTGCGTGTATGTGCATGTGGCTCGAGAAACTGGAGCCATTGTTGGAGTCCGGCCATGACCTAGCTGTGACGCACAGAGAGAGGAAGAGAGAGAAGAGGGGGGAGAGGGAGAGGCGACAGCAGCAGCCCAGACGCTGGCTGAAAAACAAGCCGGAGCTGCCGCCTCGGAGCCACAGCGAGGCAGGCCCGGATTGGTGTTTTTGTCGCTCCTCCTGCGCGGCTTCCCACCGGGAGCCTCGGCTGCTGTCTATTCGAGCCCCCAGAGCAGTGTTTACAGGCGGAGGGGGGGAAGATACAGCCCCCGCCTAGACTCTGCTCACCCGCCGCGTGCACTAAATATAAGGCTGGGGAAGGTTAATGGGGAGATTGCAGCCTTAAAAGTATAAATAATTGACTGGAAGTTCTCGCGTTTAGCCCTTTCATACGTCGAATGTTTTAATTAGCCATTTGCTCTGGCTGCTGGTTCTGAACTTACAGGTCTGCAAGAATGTGCGGAACAGCCGTATTTTGGGAGACATAGACGTAAAGGAGTGGCGGATACTAAGATGCGAATCGGCTGCTAAAGCAAATTTTGTATTACCCAAAACGGTAATGTTTTTTCAGAGATTTAAGATTCAGCCCACGTGCTGCAGCCTCAAAAGCTGCAGCAAAAAGTGCACTTACTCTACACTGTTATCGTCAACAAATCCCGTGGAAGACTAAAACCAACAACGTGTTCATCTTTCAGGATCTTCCAACTTCCATTCTCTGACTGTGGCACTGTACTGAACACTGAAATTAATGTTTAGCTCGAAAATAAATGGAAAGTTAAACATTTTTTAAAGGCTCAGTAATTGAAAAAAACAATTGGGCACGTGTAGTATTTAGCAAACCTTACTAGACAGAAGTAAATCTTGCATTTGTCGGGGACTATTTTCAGTTGTGGATGAATCCACATTTGGTGCCCTGTTGAGCCATGTAGCATGTGTGGGTTGGACTCCAAATGAACCATTGAAGAAAGGTGTGGCTCTAAGTGGATTTTTAACCAACTATTGGGTTTGTTGACAATCAGAAAATCAGGGATGCAGCCTTTCCATACATTATTATTATTCCATTGAATTCAGGGGCTCTGCAGAAACAAAATATATAACTATTATTTCCAAATGACTAGTTCTAACCCCCAAAAGACTGTAGAGTGGCTCAGCTCCAATTGTTGCCTCTGGGCCCCCTCAAACTGGTTAGTCCAGCCAATCAGTGAGCGGGCAATTACACAACACCACAACATTCAATGAATGGTAACTGGAATTTATCCCATATTTGTTTCAACCCGTTACCGTATACAAACCAACACCAAAGTATCTGTAGTTTCCATTATTGCACTATGGATTTAATGAAGAGAGTCTCTGGATTCCTCACTCTCATCGTGACACTGACCTTGAATCTGTGATTAATTTTTATTTATTTTTTAGAGCTGAACAAAGTTTCTCTGGAGTAGTTGCAAACACCACGTGCATGTGAAAACGTCAAGACATATAGAGTGGTGATGATGTTGCGGTTTCCAAAGACCTTTAGGCTTGCGTGGTGTAGTACTCTAATTGGTTGCAAGTCTATCTTGAGACCAACCTGATGAAGCAGTGGATCAAATGAGAATTTAAAAAAAATGATTTGGATTCTTAAACTACAAGTTTAGTCATGTGTCTAAAAGTGGCAATGTTAAACCAAAGTGTCAAATTCTAAAATGAGAGCATTCTGACCATTTACATCAACGATTGTTTCAAAATGTCCCTCGAATGTTCCTCGAATGCAGCCATCGCCTTACACTCAGGGACATACCAGGATTTTATAAATACATCCCCCAGCAGAACCCCACACCCACCAAAAGCATTCCCCCAACCAAACTCAGAGCAAAAGTATATATATTTTTTAAATCCAATATTTCTATATCACGGTCTAAATTATGGCAGCAATTAACTATTATTATTGTTTAATTAAATTATTGGACGGCTACTTATTGAGGATCGCGTGCATTATCCCTCTTTCCCCTGCGTCCTGTCTCATAACAGCTCGGCTGTGCTGCTGCTGAGCGGAGAGCAGAAGCGAGCGGAGCTTCAAGCGCTGCGATCCGGCCCCGAAAGAGTTAAATGAATCTCTCCCTCTCCTGTCTCTCGCTCTCTCTCTCTCTCTCTCGCTCTCTCAACACACACAGGCTGCCACCGCCCCAGATAACAGAGGGGCGCCTCTCCCCAGCCAGCCAGCCTCCGCTAATCGCAGTGGCAGGAGGGAGGGGGGGAGTGTGGGGGGGAGTTGAGTGCCGGCGGCCTCTCACAGCGCTGGGCTTTTTATTGACGCTGCCTGCCTCTGTGTGTGTGTGTCATCTGTGTGTGTGTGTGTGTGTGTGTGTGTGTGTGTGTGTGTGTGTGTGTGTGCGCGCGCACAGCCACGTACGTGCAAGGCTGTGCATGCTTGTGGGTGCGTGTCAGAGCGAGAGAGCTATAAAGAGGCGGGTGTGTGCGTCTCCCTCGTTTGTGTGTAAAGTGTGTGTGTGTGTGTGTGTGTATGTGTGTGTGCGCTCCCCGCCAGCAGCGGAAAGCAGGGAGAGGCGGGGAATTGGGAGGGTGGGTGGCGAGGTTATGAGCGGAACTCGACAGAGGCCGACAGACGAGAGGCGGGGGGAGGAAGGGGGAGGAGGGTGGGGGGGATCTTTCTTGTGCTGCGCGCTGAGAGCCGCCACCGTTTCTCCTTCCCCTCAGATAAGGTTCGTTTGAAGGTTTTAATCTTTATTCTCTTTAAAAAAAAAAAGACGCGGCTGTTAGTTCGCGCGTTTTGGAGAGTGACAAAGGGGGGGGGCACCCGGAGGGGGGGGGGCACCCATGATCCCCAAGGTCAGAATTAAGAAATGTGATTGATCGCGATGGTTATTTTATGTCACGGGCCCACTGATTGATCGCATCGAGGAATTTAGCAGCCTATTGATTAGGGTTTAATCTATAGGTCTATGTCTCTCACTGCTCCAATAATCTCGCTCTCTCTCTCTCCCTCTCTCGCGAGCAGCAGCAGTGTTTGGCTCGGAGCCACGCTCGCCCTGCCGCGCCAGGCTGTAATTATCCCCGGTGAGGCCGCGCTAACGCAGCGTGGCGCGCCTGTGGGGAACCGGTTAGCCCGACAACACCGGTGGGGGATGGAGGGGGGGATTTGCGTGCGCGTGCTATTTCGTATTTGTGTGACACGGAGAGACAAGCGCCACTGTGTTGCCATTTCAGCAGCGCGCATCGAGGCATTTCCAAAGTCCTCGCGAACCGTAAAAAGCGTTTGCGATTTTAGATTAGAAAAAAATGTATGTATTTAAAACAATTGATACGCTCACTGTAAAGTCACCGTGGACTGTCGTAAACACGCAATGACTTCCCCTAAACATTTTCCTGGAATGGCGGGTGATTGTCAGACTGCCGTGAACAACAAATAATCAGCAACGTGAGCGCTTTCTAAAAGTGTGTGTTCAAGTATAGATCGATTGATTGTACGTGTGCACGTGGCCGAGATACGTGCTATAGTGAGCTTTGGGGCAAGTTTTGCGTGTAAGTGAGTGCACGCGCGCGTCTGTGTGTTTGTGTGAGTTGCAGTAAGCGATCCATAACGATCTG
Source organism: Melanostigma gelatinosum (assembly GCF_949748355.1). Taxonomy (NCBI): domain Eukaryota; kingdom Metazoa; phylum Chordata; class Actinopteri; order Perciformes; family Zoarcidae; genus Melanostigma; species Melanostigma gelatinosum. The sequence continues at coordinate 4,298,031 of NC_136643.1, read as the reverse complement.
CAGGTGGATTGTGCTGATTAGTACCGGCTGCTGCGGACTGAGCTGCGTGCAAAGAGCTTCCTGCAATCTGAGCCTGACGTGTGTGTGCTCGCTTGTGCGTTGGCAGCCAGCCCTTTCAAAAATATGTGTGTCTGTTTTGAGGACAGCACGTGTATATTTGGTTGATGTGTGCCGGAGGTGTGTGTTTGTGTGAATTTACCGTGTGTGTGTGTGTGTGTGTTTGTCCGGCCACCGCTTCAGTGTCTGATTGCAACAGCAGATGGCTGGATCACTCTGACCTCCCAGAGTGGCTCCCTACGCCGGGGTGCACGCATGTGTGCGTTGCGTTCACGCTGTTTTTGATTTGTACAAGACACGCGCACACACACACACATAGACACACGCATGACATATAATGACAGTTAGAGGACGGCATCACGGGATTTCAAGCACGCTTTTTTCCCCGTCGCCATTACCCAACATGAGCGCGTTTTCAAAGGCACACGCTGTTCTTGGGGCTGGCTTTTTCCAAACCACAAAGTTCACACACGGTCGTAAAAATGCAAGTTATAAAAACATTAAAAAGGCCCGCGCTCGCTCTCCAGACCTGTTTTCGAGAGAGTCCCTCAGACTGCCGGTATTTTTTTCTTTATGTTACCTACGACTGTGTTTTTTTTTTTTTGCGTTTGAGCGCCAGAAACGTTTTTGTTTTTTGCCCTGCGGTTCCTCGGAGCAATATTCATTCTAATCCGGTTTCCAGTGAGTGATGGAGAGAGCCTCTGAGTCAGTGCGGGGGGAGGGAAGACCCGGTGTCTGCTGCTGTGACGTCGGCCTGTCTTTCCAACACGCATCTGACCTTTTAGCGTGATTATTAGCGGTGTGTGACGTCGCAAGTGTTTGTTTTTAACTGCTTTACAAACCAGAGCATCAAAGTAGCTTTCAGCTTTTTATTCATAATCCTCATGACTGACTTCTTGGTGACTTGGTAGTTTATGTTAAATCATGGCTTCTGTTTGGAGACAACGGTGTTGCCCCTCACCCCCCTGACATCTTTGAAAGGGGCACATCATATCCCCCCATGGCCCAGTATTAACACAGTACAAACAGTGGGTTGCCAGGTTGGATCCCTGTACCTGGAAAAAAATCTTGGCAGATATGGTGGGATGTGGCTACATGGTACAGAGGGAGCATGACGCTTCACATTGCCAAGGCTAAAATGGTGGTGTAGACAGAAGGACGTGTTTCCCGAACCAAACACGCTGCTGTCTGGACTGTGGAGGGTGCAGGTATATGCTGGTGCTGGTCGAAGGAGTGCGTCTCTTCGCATGCTGCCGGCATGCATGACTAGATTGACCAGATTGATCACCGTTTCATCAGTCACCTCTTTAAGATTCATATATAGGCTAGATATGCGATACTGATACAGAGTACCAATTGATACCAGTGTTTAATTAATCAACTGTATGTCTCACTGTGTGGAAGTGACGGGGATCATCCGGCAGTGTGGATGCAGCCTCAGTTGCCTCGTGGTTTTGGTGCCTGCGGTGGTCATAGTGGATAACTCCCAGTTAGGAGAGGTAGAGGGTGGGGCCGAGGAGAGCAGAGACGCCCAGCAACTCACCCTGATTTCATTAAAGTTAGAAGAAAGGCTCGCTTTTATCATCAGAGAGAGAGAGAGAGAGCTTCTTTCCGCTTTCGGATAACTCGCCCCTTTAAGGTGAACTTTGCTTTTGAACGCGTCCACGTGTGAGTGCTTTGCGAGCTTTGTGTTTGTTTGTGCATGACCGTCTGGTTTAACTCCTACTTTCAGCAGCTGTGGCAAACGCAGCCAGACCTTCCATTTCCAAGTTCCCCCTCTCTTTTCCTACACTCCTACTCTGCTTCTGTGTGTCTGTCTGCTGGCTTTTCTCTCTGCTCTCCTACACACACGCAGAGACACACACGGAGGCACGCACGCACACCTCAGGCTTGATATTCATAGCCTCCCTCCTCCTCCTTCACTTGACATGGGAGCCTTAACAGATGTGCCCCAGCCTTGAGCTGCCCCCCCCCCACCCCCATTGCCTCGTGCTTCGCAGATTCACCTTATCTGTTGGTTTAGAAAAAAAACAAAAACGGAAGAGACACTCAACGTCTATTTTTTAAAATTGTATATCTATTGAGATAAAATGCCACGAATCAACCTGTACCGGTATTAATTCCTTGGAGGTCGTCCTCCATCACCACACTCAATTTATTACAAACTGTTTATCTTAAATGGGAATATATTGGTCTCTATGTCAACATACCTATTGGAATTGTGCAATTTCCCTTTAGTTAAATATCTATTTGTTGCCTTAATTAAAAAGATACATTTAAAAAATGTAATTACAAATATATAAATGTTGTTATTATGACTATTACGATTTATTTGGCTATATAATATATTTGACTTCATTTTCTACCTTATTTCTTGTGTTAAAACCTCGCCTATTCCTGTTTTGGAGTTTCAGCGGAGCTTGTGTGTGTGTGTGTGTGTGTGTGTGTGCGTGCGCGTGTGTTTTTTTGTGTGTCTGTCTCTCTCAGTGTGTGCGTGCGCGCGCAGCCAGTGCCGTGCGCTGGAGGCTTATGGTAATTGCGGTCTCCCGACTGGCCTTCTGGGTAGAGTCTGCGCGAGTGGGAGTGGAGCGAGTCGGTCGGTCTCGGCAGCGTTCATCCATTCTGTGCGGCACTCCCCGTACGGCTCCGCGCGTCCTCGGTCGCGAACCCGGTTGGTGTTCTCGCTGCGCTCCTCCAGCGAAACGCGGGACCACACGGAATAACCTTCAGAAAACCTTCCGAGACTCGGGTATTCCGGTTGTCGGAGAGGACATGGAGTGACGGAGAGCGGGAGAAAAGGGGGCTTTTTCCGAGGACGGCGTGCTCCGCTGAAACCCAACATGGCGCTGCTGCGAGGTACGGCCGAGCTGAATTAATTTCTCCGCGAGTCCGCCGACCTGGCCACCTGTGTCCTGTGGGGAGCCCGGGCCGCACGGCGCATCGCCTCTGCCGGACCTTAACGGATCTTCTTTAGTGGATTTCTCTTCACTCTGACGTTTCTTTCCCCCTCCGCGCAGGATCTCTTTTTTGTCGCTTTATGGCAACCCAAGTGACATTTGCAGCAGCAGAAAAGTCCGCTCGAAATATCGGGTAACGGAGAGTTTCCGTAGACAGTAGAATAAGGACCGAGAGCTTTTATTTGTGAGACTTGTTTTGTTTCGTGACAAGTGGATAACCTGTTAGACACTTTTTAGTTTTTTTTTTCTTTGGCCGGGATTGCGTGTCTCCAGCAGACGGGACCGTGACCGGGCTGCTCTCTACGTGTACGCACGGATCGCTGTCCTCCCAGTTAACTTGGGAGAAAAACAGGAAAAAGGCGTGAGTTTGGGGTCGCACGGACGACGGCTGGAACTAGCACCAATTAACCAGGTGAGGCAATCAATGACAAACCCAAATGTGTTTTCTCTTCGCGTGTGTCTTTTGCGATGTGGAAACCTCCTGAATGAGGACAGAGAACGCACACTTTGCTCTGAATCGTTCAAACTGTAACTGTACACAACTGTGCTTTTTAAACGACCACTGTGTTTTCTATTTCGTTTTTTTAAATATAGTGTGTTGTAAATGAAAGACGGTCGGGCTGAATCTGAACGCGACAGCCCGGTGTTGTGCGCAGAGACCGGGGAGAGGATCGGCCACTTCTAAGAATAGCGCATAGGGTGGTCTTTGTGCGTTTCGGCGGGGCAGTGGCATGTGGTTGATAAATAACACGCGCGCGCGCACACACACACGTAATGATCCGACCGTGAGCTTGGCCTCTTTTTTTCCTTTTCTTTTTTTACAACTGCCCTGTCAGCCGGAGGGAGGTGAGAAGGACGTCCCGGAGATTAGCGGACTTGAAAGTGGCGCCGTCCTCGCTTGTGAACATTCCGGCTTTTCGCACTCCGTTTTAGTGCCGAAGTGCGCGATAGAGCCTGTGGGGCGACGGTATGAGTGTGTGCGCGTGTGCGTGCGCGCACACGGAGCTTCTGCGCTAAACAAGGTTACGGAATCCAGCCTCGCCCTGCCAACGGGAAGCGAGCGGTGCTGCTCTCGTTTATACACGGTTCAGTTCAGTTGGAGGGCATCCCCGCGGTGTGTGTGTGTGCTGGCGTGGCTGCTGTGTGTGTGTGTGTGTGTGTGTGTGTGTTTGTGGTGGGGGGGATTTTGTTTGGGACAGAGTGGACGTTGATCAGTTGTCTCATCAGTCCCAAATGTAGTGGTGGGGGGGACTGCACCGCTCACCTTCCTGTCTACTTGATGGAAACCGCTCTGGCATCCTGCCACCACACACGCACACACTTGGTATCTTGCAGGTGTTCTCTGCTGTGACTTTGCGCTGCGGCATGTTGTCTTCCACTCTTGCGTGCAGTCTTTGCATTGCGGGGGTCCTTTGCAGGGTACTGCAGTTTGTGGGCGGCAGCGACGAACCACGTCCTATAAAGTTGACGTTTAATTGAAATAAGTGCCGCAAGGCGCGTTGGACGTGTTCCAAACTGAACCGTCTTTTCCCAGCGAGTCTCTAAAGCTCCTCTGCGGGCTGCGCATAGCCCACAGAGCAGCATTTAACCGGGATGTTTGTCTCCAAGCGACTTTGTCAGGACCGCACTCTCCATCGCATCGAGGACGGCTCACATCGCAGTTTTTGTTGTTGTTGTTTTTATTCCCCGCTACCGCCGCCGCGCGTGCTGCCTGTCCTGCAGCCACACAGGCACTAATTAGGGGACGCTCTCTTAGGACGATCGATGTGCCTCATATCGGCTGGCTCCAGCTCATTGACGAGCTTAGTGGGGGAAGCAGCGACTATAAAAGACAGCCTCGTCCCCGGCAGAATATCTGCGTAGACTACAGCGCAGAGGATCGGTCATAACACAAGCGGCTGACGCACGCAAAGAGCAGGACCTCGTGTTTGGGACCCTTTTCGAGGGATTAAGTGGTGGGGGGTGGAGGCTATACTTCAGGGGGGATTTCAAGCAGAATAAAGGCTTAATTGTATTTAAATGTATTGTCCCTATTGGTACGGCGAGGTATGACTCCAGTGAAATTTGATCTGGTAGTTTTTAAAAGAATACAAAATCAGCGGAGAGAATACGGATTTCTAATTTGAGGATCATAAAGTGACCCGTAAAAAGCATATGGCTAATTATTTACCAAATTGTCCAAATGACACTCTGTTCACACTGCTCCGCGTGTTCCTCTTGAGTTTGCCATGTTTTTGACATAATGTGGACATAGGGACTTCTTTTTTCACAAGCGTGTCAATCAAGGCATGTCTTTAGGTTTAGATTCCTATTTCTGCCACAATAGTGTTTTTCTCATCTTGATTTGGTGTTGGGAATGAATCAGCTATACCATGACAATAATATCGTTTCCTCGCCTTCAGATATCTCCTGCCTGTCCTCGGCCTCTCTCTTAACGCCCCACAACCTTTCACAGCGACCACAGCCTTCTTCAGGACTCTTGCTTTTTTTAAACTGCTGTCTGATCTTTTTTTTTTGGTAATGGAGCCCGTTTCCCCCGACTGTTGTGGAAAGCGTAAAACAAATACTTCACATTTTGTGTGGGCCGAGTTTATTTATAGCGCTATGGCCTACGCATCGGAGCCGTTTTCGCGCATCATTTTTCCACTGCGCGCTGAGCAGTCAGCGTGGGGCTGATCTATCTCCCAGGTGTTGAAAGCACAGAGCGGGGAGGGCTGCTTACTGCTGGGGCCTCGGAACGTTGCGCCGGTATTATGATGAATATTATCATTATGGATTGACATGGTGATTTTCCTCTCCCCCTCCTTTTATGCGAGATTACTTCACACTTCGTCCCAAAAACTATGTTTTATGGCATTCAAAGTGCAGGGTCAAGCATGGTCTCCTAACCAAATAGATGTTTATTTATTTATTGATTTAATAAGTAGTGACTTCCTATTCGAAATATGCAGTTAACGGTCACTCTTATCTCGGCCACCTCGTCTCTCAAACACAGTCAGACAATCAAAGTGTGGGTCGGTGTCTGAAGGTATCACCAAACCTCGTGCCTGCTGGGCCATATTGTCATGCTGAGTGCTGTGTGGCGGTGGATGTGTGCTCATCGGGGGGGGTATAGGGACAACTACGCCACCTCCATTTTTACACCCATTAAGAGAGTTAACCTGCTGTTTGTCCGCTTGGCTTTCTCTGGAATCAATAAGGACCACGCGGGGAATATCGCGCGCGGATAGAAAGCGCGTCAATAAAACCACGGGATCACATTTGCATATCAAACCCCCCTCTAACGTGTCGGGACAGCGGGCGAGGAAATGCGCAGAAAAGCAGTCAACCAAAAAGGGAAAAAAAGAAACGCCCGTGTTCTGTTTATATCCAGCCGGAGACATGAGGTCTATCTTGTGTTCGCGCTTGTTTTTTTTCTCTCGCTCTCTCGCTCTCGCCTGGATATAAAACAACAGTCTCGTCGCTGCCGGCGCTGCGCTCGCTGCTGAAGCGAGGTGCGTGTGAACAAAAAAGCGGAGGCACGGCAGAGAGCCGAGGAGAGATCGGTTTTCCAGGCGCTGCGCTGCTCCCGGAGGAGACGTCACGGTTTGATTGAAGCTATGCTCCGTGCTGGCCTCCCGGGACCTCGCGATGAAACGGGAGAGCTGCCCCCCCCCCCCCCCCCCACCCTCTATCCCTCTCTCTCGCTCTCTCTCTCTCGCAGCGCTTCACAAAGCTTTTTGTTTCGACGAGGTCTGGAGCGCACGGATTACTTCCCCGCAGAGATGTGTCGCCCCCCCAGCGCTGCTTCGTCGTCACAGAGGCTGTCATTACGGCCCCGCAGAAAAAAAATCATCTCACATTATTCTCGACTCTTAACACGTGTCTGGCATATTAACACATATATTTCTGATGGCAGTTTAAGCCCAATAATTAGTGTTACATTTCTTGTTAATCGTGTCTCCGGGAGGAACATTTGGAATGTTTTTGTGTTTTTTTTCAGGGTCGTTAAAACTCTAAATCTCCCGGATTGTATTTAGTTGACTGACCTCGCTCTCGCCCGTCGGGAGATTGATTTAGCTGCGGAGTGATGATGACACGCATCACCTCCCTCCTCTTGAGTCGGTGCAGGCTCGGTCTTGATCAGGCCTCGTTTGTTTTTTTTATGCGTCGGCTCCTCGGGCGTCCATCTATCCATCTGACGCAATCACCACAGACGCTCGGCTGCGCTGCGCGGCAGGGTGAGGGCGATAGGAGTTTATCACAACCGTCTTCAAAGTACCGATCGGCTGAGATAAACACCTTAAGTACGTTTTTTTTTATTTAAAGACTGAATTTTTCTATTTTTAACTTCTGGGATCGGAGCACATGTCCTCATTTCCTCATATGTCGCCCACAATGCACGTGACCTTTAAAAGCCCGACATGTTGGCCATGTCGGAGGTGTAGAAGCTTGGTTTACCTCACGCTGAGTCAGCACCTGTTTTAAACTGACGCTCTTTTAGCGTAATGTACGTCTTAACGCAGCACCAATATATAAACCTCTTTATACAGGCTATTCATCCTATACATGGGGGGAGGGGGGGGGGGGGGGTCCTTTAGCGTAATGTGCTTACATCCAACACATGAAAGCAGCGCAGGCATTTCAAAGGAAAGTCAAGAAACCTCCGGTAAACGCGGGACCGCGCGTCCCCATTACAATTGGGTCCTTTGGCGGCATAAAGGTCCATTTAGTCCCCATTTGTCCCGGGATGAATAGAGCCTGTTGAGCGGCCGCCGCCCGGGCCCCAGTGACAGCACGGGGAAGGGGGGGGGAGGCCTCACAATGTCGATGTTGTTGACGGCCGTGCTGCCGAGGGCCGGCGGGGGGGTGGGGGGTGAACCGTGCACCGACTTGCATGCGGCTGTGCAGCGGCCCGGGGAGGACTGAGGGGCCCCTTTGTTTACAGCTCGGCTGCTAATAATGTGACAGCTGAAGAGACGCCGCCGGCTCCCTCCAGCTCTGCGCTCCACCAGCAGCGCGCTCCCCGCGGCGATTATCCCCGCTGCCTCCGTTCGGTATGCACGCTCCTGTTGTATCAGAAACTACAGCGAGGCAGCGCGTCGACTTCCCAAATCTGGACTCCCGAGTCTACATCGAGATGATCAATGGGGCCATTTGGCACACGTCAGCCCGATGATCAATAACAATTCAAATTGGGCACGCGTTCTCTCTCTCTCTTTCCCGCTCCCGCTCTCTCTCAGGTGAGAGTGAGGCCCTGAGGCTGTGTATTTAGTAGTCAGGTTGTAGTTTTGGTCTGCGCTTAATATGTTTTCTCACATTTGTTCCCGCTGATTTCTATTTTGTTCACTGGCAGTGCGCAGAATTCCTTTCGTTTTTGGCACACATACACAGCAACCTCACGGTTGTGTGTGCATGCGCGCGCCCACATTTAATCCCTGTTTATGCCCACTCCACCCCCGTCGCTGCGGAGATTATCCTGCGTCACACAGCATTTTTTCAGAGTTGAACGGAGCTCTGCGCTTCAGAGAGCCTGGCAAAGCTCCAGGGACAAAGAGCGCGAGGGGCGCCGTTACACAGCGAGACCCACGTTCCCGGTTCAACTACCCGAACAGATTAGCAAGCGCACGAGGTGTTTATGAATGATTGATGGCCCTACGTTTTCTTTAAATATAGGTCTGCGTTTACTAACTTGAAAAAGAGCCGCGGGTCATGCTGAGTTCAAGTAATTGTCGTCAGAAACAGGAAACAAGGGAAAAGAGGGAGAAGCGAGTTTGTTTTCTCTCCCTCCCTCCCCCCTCTCTCTCTATCAGTCTTTCCCTCTGCCCTTGTTTTTTTACTCTTCCTCCCTTAAAAGAGAAGAAGCAGACAATACCGGAATGCAGAGCTAAAGGTTCCGCAAAAAACGCCCGGTGGTTTTCTGGTTAATGGTGCAAGTCGGGGCTCCGCTCCAGCGGTCTGGTTTATAAACGCAACGCCGACCGCTGCGCCCCCCCCCCCCCCCCCCCCTCCCTCCTGCTGCTGCTGCCGACCACTGTGATGGATTGGGCGGCCGTAGGGAGTTGTTTGTTGCGCAAACTATTCTTAGCAGCGGGGATGAGCGTCAACACTGCCTTTTCCTCCTTTTCTATCTCTCTCCCTCCACTTATACGTGACATCATGGAAGAATTTCTTCCCAGAATATTCTCAGGCAACAGTTTAAATTTTTTTAATCTTCAGACTTTAGAGAAATTATAAACATTTGGAATAGGCGTGACACGTCTCTTTCATGGACTTCATGGTGCCTTTAATGCAACATTACCCTCATCCCGAGATGGGTAAGGTGTTTTTTAGTTGTTTTGTTTTAATTACTGCGAACCACACAAGCTTTTATGGTTGCCCATAATATTCTGTATGGTGTCTTGCATAGTTGTTTGGACCGGACTCAGACTAGCATGAACAAAATCTAGTTCAAATGCAGCTTTTCAACCAACAGCAGCACTTAAGAAATGTGGTTGTGACCAGAATGAATCTGTGCTAAAGTAGCCTGTTTTCCTGCTGTCATATTGTGTCGGTGATGACAGTTGCAACGTGCCAAAGTCCTTTTCACAGTATAAGTGTAATCAAGTCGATGCAATTCTGTGGCTACACGTTATTGGCTACGTTGCAAATGCTAGGTACGAAAATCACATACATCAGAAAAGAAATAATTTTGCATCATGAAATATAATCTAAATACCATTAAGCTTCCAATAATATTTTTTAACGGTTATTGAAAAAGAGGTTATTCGGGGGAATTAGAAACCTGTTCATGTTTCCTCTGGCTATAAGGGATTGTAGCATCATTGTGCTCAACAGAGCGCTTCGTCCCGCGCATTTTGCATTATTTTTTAGAGTTTTCTTTTTTCTTTAGAGTGTAGGCCTACAGTGCATCATAGAGGCTATTCCCAGCGGTGCGTGCAGTGTGCCGCCAAGTGCTTGATCCTGACCTTGAGGCCCCGCGCAGCCTCTCATCTTTTCTGGACGGGGCCACTATTCATTTCATGGAAATGACAGGCGCCGCGGCCGCGCACAACTACTCTGTCATCGGCACGGTGCGCACGTTGTGAAGTAATGACAGGCCTTTACGACAGACGACTGTCTTTTTGTTTTACGCGAGCCCGTCTCTCTTTCTCTCCTGTTTTTCTTCTCTCTCTCTCTCTGTCTCTCTCTCTCTCTCTGTCTCTCTCGCTCTCCTGTTTTTCTCTTTTTTTTCTGGAAAAGCAGCACAGCCTTTATGCCAAGGACAGATATTTCATTAAATCGGTGAAGGTTGCGTTTAGGTTAAACGGAAATGTCCAGAAAGGCAGCGTGTCATTGACGATCTGCGTTTGTTTAAGAGGCTTATTTTTTTCATTGTCACGTTTGGTCTCGTGGAGCGCTTTTTCCGTGCAAGAGGAGACTGTGTGTGTGTGTGTGTGTGTGTGTGTGTGTGTGTGTGTGTGTGTGTGTGTGTGTGTGTGTGTGTGTGTGTGTGTGTGTGTGTGTGTGTGTGTGTGTGTGTGTGTGTGTGTGTGTGTGTGTGTGTGTGTGTGTGTGTGTGTGTGTGTGTGTGTGTGTGTGTGTGTGTGTGTGTGTGTGTGTGTGTGTGTGTGTGTGTGTGTGTGTGTGTGTGTGTGCGCGCGTGACGCTCCAGGAAATACGAGCAACGGGACTGGTGTGATTTCTCAACGGTTGTCTGTAACACAAACCCAGCCTTCACGTGGCTGCACGCACATTCTTTTTTTCTTTTTTTTTTTATCCGAGCACGCACACGGTTTTCAGTTCCGTCAGATGCGGATGTTGTGGGAGCAGGACTGTGGCCTCGGGTAGCTGTTGGGGGATGGGAGCGCTGGGGCAGGGAGGAGCCGCGCCGAGGGGCCCCGCAACAGGCTGATTAATGGCCCCCGGGTCACGGCAATAAAAGTGGCGTGCCAGCGAGGCTCAGGGGCGTTTCTCTGCGATGATCGAGGAGCCAAGTTTCCCTGCTGCTCTCAGCACCGCCGAGGATTCACTTTTACTATTTAAAGGCACTTCTCCCCCCCCACCTCATTCCTGCACTGGCTCCCCTAACCTTGCAGAAATGTCCACCCTAACGAGTCATCAATGAAAACTTAAATGTTCCCTTTTCAAATATAATCTGCCAAGTGGGAGCAGTAGTTTCACATTTTCCCCGTTGTTTTACCAGTTTTTCAGGATTTTGAAATGGCCTCTTGAATTTAGCCAGACCACTTTGTTGTTTTTAAGATTCCACTCATGAGGCTCACAAGTGCTCAGTAATCTCTCAATGTTGCCATTTGTACAACAATATTTTATGAAAAACAAATTTGCGTTGTTTTGCAGTGTGATATCCTTCACTCAGTAATACAAAGTATTGCCACAAAGTAAGATTTCTATATCTACTGAACTGACACCATAACGTAAATACAAACTGGAGAAAATAGGTGCTGCAAATTTGCTGTTAAATGTGTACATTGAGTTTATTTTCTTTGAAAGTACATTAAGTTTAGAGCGAGCTCAATATGTATATCAATAAAAGTCAACATGTTTCACATTTGACATATACGTTGTGCTACTTACAGTCATTTGAGGCATTGTATGAATATACATTTGTCAAAAAATAACACTTGGTTTATCTGCTTCCCCAAATTGTATTTAGTCCTGGTAAGACCTATCTTTGTATCTTTTAATCTAATAATGTTGTAAAATCCAGCCCCAATCGGCACCCCGCTGATAAAAGCACAGATTTTATGTCAAAGACCAATTATTAAATCTCCTAAAATGTTGCACTAATGAATAAATGATAACGCTCTTCTTGTTACTTGTTCAATATCTCCTGAACATAGAGTGACTGCTCTGTTGTGCTCCAGTGCTTTAAAGAAATTCAAATATATGCCAAAAAATTACAGACAAAGGACATTTCACATACAAAGAGATCTTGATGTTTTTTGCTTATTGTCGTTTCTCTTGTGATCAAAAACAAAAAAACAAGAAACACCATTTTCACCTCAGTGGTCGTATTATTCTTTATAATTCTCCACGTTATTCCTTCTCAAACTGAATCTATTTTTGTTTATTGCAAATTATACACAGTTGTCTCTTTCTCTCTTGCGTACTATACTTTTGCGCGTGTTCTTTGGTGGGAGACTTTGTTGATCCGTGGCTCTGCGTTGGCGGGCGGCAAATGGTCTCCCACCGAAGTGGTCTCTGATGTATAATCTTCCCTCACTCCGCTGACCGAGGCAGCCGAGAGAGCGGGTCAGAGAGGGCACTGCAGAACCAGTGTGTGGGGAACGTGACTGAGTAGACGCAGCCCCACAATGCACGTCAAGCCCACGGGGTGGGCAGGATGGGGGGTCAGGGGAGGATGGGGGTGGCTGAGGGGTGTTGACGGATGGGAGGGGAGCCCACACAGTGCTTTCATCTCCACTGACTACTTCAGTGGAGATGTGTGTGTGAGAGGGAGAGAGAGAGAGAGTGAAAGGAAGGCTGACTGTATCTTACAATGCTGTTACCGTTCCTTTCTTTGTAAATTTGCCCTACTCCCGGTAATCTAAATGTTGACCCAGAAATTAACGACTGTGCAATACTTTTATCTAATTTCTCTTTTGGAGATTTCATGAACCGACATTTTTCCCCTGTCAATTTTGTTTTTTTGGGGTTACAACAGAGCTGTGGTGTGCATGTGTGCGTGCATCAGAGCCAAGACACTGACTGTTAACTGTTTGCTCATCTCCACAGGGCAACATCTGTTCGTGATGTCGATGCTGAGACACAAACCAACCTGGAACTAAGACAAGGGAACCACATCACACAAAACATGGCAAGTCCCCATGCTCGTCCTAAGTACTGTTTACACTCAGTTGTCGCGTTAGTCATTATTACCTGGAAATAACCATTTGGTCTGATTCACTATGTGCATGCACGCAACATAACTAAAACATGAAGCAATTTTTCTTTTGTGCTTTGTTTAGCAGTCATTGTTTCATACTTTGTGCTTTCAGTGTGAGATTTTCCAAATGTTCTCTTGAGGGATCTGAGTCACATTTACTTCTCTGGTCACCCCCTTTTTTGGCACAGGTGGATGCAAGGTTGACGCCCCTGGCAGCGATGGGGCTGGACCGAGGCACTCTGATGCACGACGGTCTTCGTCTCCATGGTGGGGTTGTATACCCAGGCATCAGAGCACTGCCAGCGGAGAAAAGCCGAGAGACGCACTCCCTCCCCCTCACTTATAACAGAGATGGTCTCCCAGAGCTCATCTACAAGCCTGATGGCCCCTTGGACAGTCGTAAGCCCACTAATGGATACCTGGGCCTGTACAAGGCCACTCCTCAAGGTTTCCACAAGCCTGTGCTGGTTCATGGAGCTGAAGGTCTAGGCTTGGAACGCAGATTAGGGCCTGGAGAAAAGGCATCTGAACTGGGCTTGGCAGGCGCTGGTGGCAGCTACCTCCGCCTGCCTTGGCTCAGCCCCTACCCTGAAGCCAGCATGTATCCCTTCATGGACACATCCAAGTACGCGGCTCTAAACATGTACAAAGCCTCCTTGCTCAGCCAACCCAACCCCTATCTTGCCCAGCACCTGGCATACCCGTCTCTGTGTGCATCCCAGGGGGGCAATGTTAACCCTGCTGCTGCTGAGAGGCTCTACTATATGCCCCATTATCCTCCTTCCCCCATCTCTTCTCCCTTGGTGGCACCTCCTATGAGGATTCCTACAGTGACAGTGGCCCCCACATCCATGGTCCACTGCCAGGACAAGGGGCTTGGTGTTGCGCCTCAGTTTGCACAGCAGCTTCACCAACCTTCCCCTCATCCTCAGCATCATCAGGCTGCCATAGACAGGGACCGGTCCCCTAGCAGGAGTAGCAGACCAAGCAGACCTCCCTCAAGGAAGGGCTCTAGCAACAACAATAATACCAATAGCGCTAACACTAGTGGCACCAATAGTGGGAATAATAATAGTCTACCTACTGATTCTCCTCCTCATGCATCTTCTCGCCTTCCCCAGCCTCCCCCTCCTCCTGCCCTTATTGACAACTCACTGGATTTACAACGCCCAGTTGCTAGGATAGGACACCCACCCACCTCCTCCAACTCTTCAATATCTGCCTCATCCTCATCCACACAGTCCATTCCTCATCCATTCTCTGTAAGCAGCATGGCATCAGAGCAGCCCTCTTCTGCCCGGCCCAGCCCCCATAAATGTAGGCCAAGAGACGGGGCACCTGAAAACAGAAATGCAGGGGTTGAGAGGAGACCCAGCAGGTCACCCTCCAAACCCAATTTTGAGAGACCAGCTCACCAACCCCAAGCAACCAAAGACTCGGCAGAGAAGCCCTTGGATTTGTCTGGAAGAATGCTAGAGTTTGGGTTGCCTCCCAATGGATTCCCAGTTAAGATGGACACTTTAGCATCTGGCGCACATTATGGACTGCCCCCTACCCGAGAGCTCCTAAAGGACAAAAACCTGTCCCTCTCTCCTTCCTCCAACCCACACTCTGTGGTCAGCAGCACTTCTTCAAAGGTCCCAGAAAGGCCAGAAATGATAAGCACTTTACACTCCTCCTGGGTTGTACCTAGCCCTTCTCCATCCCGTACACAGCACACACCAGGCTTGCCCCCCTCCCCAAGGCCTCACACAGACATGGGCCTTTCTCAAGCCAAAGGCTCCTCACCCTCTGTTATCAAACACAAGGGTCTAGAGAGATTACTCCCTCAGCAACGTAGCTCATCCTGTCCAAGGACAGGGGAGTCCAACCATAATGTGTCCTCCACTCAACACTCTTCTCTGGTCAGCTCCAGGGCTCTTTCTCCCAAGCCCAATGGCGAGTGGGTCAAACACAGCCCTAGCCATTCAGAACACCCAGGCCACCACAGAGAGGGAACAGAGAAGTCTTCCCAGACCGCTAAGAGAGGTGAAATGACTCCAGAACTGTCATCATACAAGAGGCCCTGTTTAGAGAATGGTCACATCCCTGGCCACCTTTACCTTCCTCAAAGTGACGCTTACCTGAACCACAGTTTGGCTTATGCCAATAGATACCTGCACTACCCCATCCCCGATGGCATGGCGCTACACTCCCTGCCAATTGCAGGAAAAGGCCCAGTCTACCCTCACCCAGTATTGCTGGGCAGCAACAGCCTTTACCCAACCCACTTGGCAGCAAAACACCCTTTACCCTACCACAACCTCCCAGCTGGTCCAGGAGGAGAATACCTCACTTATAACTCGCAGGAGATGGCCCATCCCCTGATGCAAACACACTCAGACAAGCTGGCAGAAAGGGGCGATGCAACCTTGAAGCCCCGGGGACAGGAGAAACCTAGGGGGGTTGTTGGGGAATGCGGGGGCCACAGAGATCACGGCGTTGGGAAAGAGATAGGCGACGGAAGCCAAATTAAGTCTGATAGGGAAGCAGGAGCACAAGGACATGGTGGCAATCAAAGCAAACCCCCCTCTTCTGTAACATGCAGAGAAAAGATTGTCTGCATTGACCTTGTACACTCAGACACAGATATTGAGTCTTCCCCAACAGTCAACAAACAGCCCTCTGCTGAGACCAGCAGCAAGGTTAACCAAAATGAATGTTGTCACAGTAACCAAAATCTGACAAAGACTGAGTACGAGCCAAAACACCAACACCGCCTTTCCCATCCTTATCCGACCCACTCCGGACACAGCCCCACCCTGAAGTCCAATCACAATGATAGACGGCCAGAAACTCCCTTTGGGAAAACAAAGGCTCTTCGGGACACGGGCTGTCCTGGGTTGACCTCCAGCACATCCCCGACTTCTCCAGGGCAGTTCGCCCAAGCCGAGGAGAGCCCGGAGGAGCGGAGCCCCGACGACCAAGACCAGAGCACCTTGCGCTGTGCTCGCACATCTGGGGAGCGCAGCTCTGGTAAGGACAAACAGGACAGAGACAGCCACGCTCTTCACTTCTCTCAGGACTGCACAGATGTGGTGAAGGAGGAGATAGCCTGTGAGGGGGAGACGGAAAAGGAAGACAGCATTGTTGACCTAGGAGAGTCTCAAGGAGAAGGGGATGATGATGATGACGACTACGACTATGACGAAGATGGCCTGACGTCGCCTAAAGGCTCTCGTCGATCCAGTCTGGCCAAGAGAATCGCTAACTCCTCAGGCTACGTTGGCGACCGCTTTAAATGTGTTACCACTGAGCTGTATGCTGACTCCAGCAAGCTGAGCCGTGAACAGAGAGCCCTGCAGGTAAGGCCATTACCACGTGTGTGTGTGTGTGTGTGTGTGTGTGTGTGTGTGTGTGTGTGTGTATGTTTGTGTGTGTATACAGTACAGGGTATATTGGGCTCAAGTTGGTGGTGGGTTGGAAAGAAGTCATATTGATCAATGTTTCTTACGTGCATACTTTTCAAACATACTTTCTGTTCTGACATTTAATCAGGAATGATACCCCCCCCCCCCCCACCACAAGGGCTACTGTCTTTATTCCCTTGCTGCAATACAAAACCCTGCATGAAATTGGCACAGGCCATATTAACAACACAGTACATAATAATATACATGCTGTCATGCTACTGTCCTGACCTTCCCCTCAGTTTCATTGTCCGAGTGAGCTGGTGTAAGGCCAGTTGAGGCCCCCTATCAGGGAAGGCAGTTCAAAGGTTAACCAGGGCTGCCGTCTCTGTATGTTGATTAGCGAGCAGTTATTGGAAAGGTTATTTCCATGGGCACGCGTTTGTGTGTCCGTACGTGCTTGTCATTGTGTGACTGCCTTGAGGCTAAAGCATGCGTTAGTGCTGACTGGTGCTATAGAGCCGTATACTGTCGTTTCAGAGCGTGCCTGTGGCAGCCTCACAGTTCACACTGCCTTCGGCTATGCTTAACCCTGAGGTGAGGGGCAGCAGAGGGCTTGCAGTGTGCTTTAAAAACCAGTAGCTGCCCTCCTTGGGGTGCCTCTTAGGCTTTCTGCATGCACCCCCCCCCCACAACCAGTCGCTATCCTCCCCTAACCCTCCTCCCCCTGATGGCCTACGCTGCCCTGCCTGGTTGCTGTCCAAGGACATAGTTCTCCTCACCCCGTTGGCTAAAAGACCCTCTCTCCTAACACACATCACGTTACATCTATAAATGCACCAGCACAGCAACGTCCCCTACAGTCGGCCATCATCCCCTGACATTCTGATACTCCCATTGAGCTATTCCTTTCAGACCGTTACCTCTGGGTCCTTATGTGCTCAATGGTCAGCATAGAAACACAAACGAACCCTACGCTCCATTATCCACAGGCTCAGAGGCGGATATCTTAACAGGTTGCACATGTCTGTCTATGTTGTGAACGCGCCCTAGAAAACTGTGGTTTTGTCTGTGTCATGCTTGTCAATGCACAGCTGCAACACAAAGCTATCAAACGCTCTATTTCTGGACAAATAGGATGTGGAAGTCTATTTGGGATTTAGTTTTTAAAGAAACAAGACTTCTAAAACTGAATCAGCGTTATCAATCACTCTCCAAATGAACATATTCTTTCGATTCTCTTTTTCCAAATTTGTCACTCATGCAGTTCAGAAATCATTTGATAGTTTTGATGCAGCGTTAATCAACCTGTTGAGTCACTTTAATTTAATTGTCATTTTGTGGGATTGTGGCTGCCTATTGTGTGTTAAAAGAAACATGTGGAGAAACGTAACAAAGTCATTAAAAAAGATGAAATGATGGACAGATATATTGAGCCCCCCATTCTAATTGCTTAGATGGAAGTCATATCACGAGAGGGGAGTAATATAAGTCAACCTGCAGCTAACTGGGAGGTCAGTTCTTTACATTTCTTATCACATCTGCCTCTGACGGGCTCTGTCTCCTTTGTACTCTGTATCGCTGCACATTCCTTTTTCTCCCCACTCCCTTCTTTCCTCTTTCCTCTCCTCTCTCTGCCTCAGGGCTTAGATGTATATGTTTCCTAGCCATGTTTATGTTTCAGGAAGGGAGATGCCAGGATTTAAGCCCCAGAGCGCATGGACTCACAGTGGCTGCAGTAGTCTAATCTGTCTTGATGCCATGCCTGTGATTTATCTGTCTACCTTTTTGTCCTGTGTGCGTTTTGTGTGTGTGGGTTTAATTTCCTTGGCATTTTCTTTGATTTTTAAGACGATGTGATTTCTGACGCAATTTTTTTTTGCTTCTGTCGCTGTTGAGGCCAGATTGAGACTTAGAGAGGTGTGTGTGTGTTTGTGTGTGCGGTGTGGGCAGACGATGAGTGGGTTTCATGGGTCTTTCTCTGCATTTTTGTGTGTGTGTGTGTGTGTGTGTGTGTGTGTGTGTGCGTACAGCGGGCAATGATGCGGTTCTCGGAGCTGGAGCTGAAGGAGAAGGAGGGCGGCGGTGTGTGCGTGTCTGCCTCGGCAGCAGCAGCAGGACGGGAGCTGGCAGAAAGCCAGCATAGAGAGCGAGTGCTGGAACACTGCCAACACACCACCAGGCAGGGAGAGAGGGAGGGTGAGAAACCCAGCACCACACACACACACACACACACACAGCCACTCTGCAAATGAACGCTCAGAAAGGAACACACAAACAATAGGCGCGCGCGTACACGTTCACGTGCACTTGCAGCAAACGCTGAGGCAAGACCGGGTCACTCTAAAAAAAGACAAGTACTTCCACACACACAGACTCAACAGACACGCACGCACGCACATACACACACACACACACTTATACGTACACTCTTACACAAGCTAGGCAGTGCGAGCGAACGAGCCGGCAAGAGAGACTGAGAGGGGGAGTTTTATTTTCAAAAAGTCTTTTGTGCTTATCTGCGCGAAGAGACGATCGAGAGGGAGGGAAAGAGGGGCAGAGATCGCGTGAGAGAGAGAGAGAGAGAGAAGGGGGGGGGGGAGTAGTCAGTGGGTGAAAGCGGATGGGAGAGCACGACGGAAAGAGAGCGAGAGGGGGGAGGAAGGGGAGAAGGGAGAGTTGCGTTGGCTGGGAGCCCAGCTGTGTGTTGGCGCGAGGCCGCGGCTGACGTGTGAGCCTAATTATGGCACGGAGAGGGAGTCGGGGGGGGGGGGAGTCACGCTCAGTGTGAGAAGGGCGTGGTGTGGTCATGCCGTGGGGGAGGCCGGGGGAGGGAAGGGGGTCGGGGGGGATGGGAGTCGCCGTGTGCAGCGAGTGCGCAGGATGTTTCCTCGCCTTTCCTTGCTGGAAGTACGAGCGGCGGCACTGAACCGTCGGCCCGTTGGCTCGGCTCACATCAGATTAAAAAGTCTTTACCCCATGAAAGTTTTACTGCCTGTCTTTAAAGCAGAATAAAAACTGGCTGCTGTTTAACTGGCATTCTCCCTCTCTCAATCCCACACCCTGTCTCGCCTCCCCCTCCCCGTGTTTCCCTGCTCTGTCTGTCTGGTTTGTGGTCCGTCTGTCTCCCTTTCATCCTCTCGTTTCTTATTTTCCCCTCTGCCCACTCTCTTCCTCCCCTGCCCAACTGTCTCCGCTTCGCTCAGGTGTCCGGCTGGCGTACACCAACAGAGTGCCGGTCCTCCAGAGGTGCGGGGGCCCGAGCGAGCCCATGTCCCCAGGACACGGGGCTCGTGAGGGGGCCGGCCAAGGAGAGCTCAGTGATGGGGCCAGGAAGGTGAAGAGGGAGCCAGAAGGAGGTCATTGTTTGCCCCCTACTTTGACGCCGGCAAGAGGATACCCCGAGGAGAAGGCCAGCCCCGGCTTTGGAGCCAACAGGAAACGCCAGCTCGGCCTCGAGGCCGAACAGGAGGACACGGAGTGTGAGGAAGGAGACAGGGTGTCCCACCCGGAGAAAAGGGCCAAGCTTTCTACGGGTAAGAATATCTTGAGCATGCATCATCACCCACATGCCACTTCCATTTTCCTCAAATCTCCCTCCACCACCACCTCTCATTTCTGCTTTCCGTGCATCTCTCTAATTCTGCCCACTCTTTCCCCTTCATCCTATATTATGCTGATCACTGTCTCCCTCGTCCTTTAAAAAAAAAAAGAAGTTCTATTCCTTTTGTCGCTTCCTCTTTCCCAATCAATTCCACCTTCAACCTGCCCCCCCCCCCCCGCGTTCTTTCCCCCTTACCACCCCCTGTCCCATCTTTCACTCTGTGTGGCAGCCAGCTCAGAGAAGTGTTTAATCCTGCCTTTGAGCGGAGTGCGAGAGAGAGAAGCGAGGAAGAGGGACAGCCATTCTCTCTCTCGCTCTCTCTCTCGCTCTCGGCTCTCCCGTTCCTACGCCGCGCTTACCCACCCTCTTCAAAGCTGCTCTTTTCATCTCTCTTCTTTTTTTTCCCTCATCTGTTTGTGTTTCGTTTTTTTTTCTTTTTTTTTTCTGGCATGCGGTGTTGCGCTCGCTCTCCCCGGCACTGGCAGACGAGTCAAATACCCGTCCCCCGTGAATTTCAAGGGGGAGAACTCTCCCTCTGCTTCTCCAGTCGTTATTGCTTTGTGTCTCCGCCCGGTTCTTGACTTCTCTTCCCCTTTTTGCTCCGCAATCTGTCGTTCTCGCGTCCTGCTCGCTGCCTCTGTGCACTCGCGGTAAACGTCAGGCTTAGAGGGGGTTTTACAAGCCGTATGAATGTAGTGATTAATGGCCTTTGTTCTTTGTGCCAGTTGTCTGCAGGTCGTGGGTGTGTACATAAAATAGTTTTTATGCGCTGCAGAAGTAGCGTCTTTGAAGGAGTGAAAACCTACTCAGACACCTGCAATAGAAACTGTCGGGGTTAAAGCTCGCCCACAATGCATTGCTGTTTGGGTTTTTCGTGACCTTTCGTAAATGAAGGAGAATTTTCTTCCATCTAATCTTTTCTCGAATATTTTATATGAGGGATGGCAAACAATGCAAATTCTGCGTTTGTTATCTGCAGATGAGCGCAAGCAGGCCAGCCCCGGCCACGACGATGATGACGACGACGAGGTCCGGAAGCTCAAGGTCTGCATCGAGCTGAAGGGACTGCGGCTCAGCAAGCCCGCTGCCGGCGCGGCCTCTCCCGACGGGCCCCTGATCAAACAGGAGAGGGCGTGGCCCCAGCCCCGATTGGCAGCCCCGGTCCAGAACCAGCGGGAGCGCAAGATCCGGCCCAGTGAGCAGGAGGACAGGGCCGCGGCGCACAGAGCCGAGATCAACAGGAAATGGGGCTGCGAGAAGCTACTTAATGGTAAGAATGAGCCTTCAGCAGCACAAACCGCCCTGCTGCATCTCTGAGTTCATCTAGGGTAACGGAAATCTATCTTTGGCTCACGTTTCACTTTCTTGTTGAGCGGTCTGACTCTGGGGGGGGGGGGATTTCCCGTGAGGCTTCTGGGGAGAGGGCAGAGGAAGTGAGGTCGAGGATACTTCCTCCTGCCAGAGGAAAGTCAACAAACGGGACCTGAAGACCCCCCCCCCCCCCCTTTTTCTTTTTGAGCTTGGCTTCATCGGGCTCCGTGCGAACGATGAAAGTGCGAATGAGGGAAGTGGCTGGTGGAGATATGCGTGGGCAGGTGTGACTAATGTGTGATCAATGATTATTCTCTCTTTTTTTCCCCTCAAGACCAGTTACAGGGAAAGGGGGGGCGGAGTGTGTGTGTGTGCGCGCATGTTAACTTATTAAAACCAGGGCTTTCCCTTGTTCAAGTGCCCAAAATGAGACAGAGGGAGGCACAGACGAAGAGAGAATAAAAGAGCAGGAGAGAGATTAAAGGAAGTGAATAAAGCAGGGGAGATTTTGGTTTTATGTTTCCTGCAGAAACCACAGGCCTTGATTGGCCACAGATTTTTGTTTTTCCTTTTTTTCTCGCTCTTACCTTTTTTAGATAACATCACCCTGGCAACAGGCGTGTTTTTACAATGATTGTGGTTATTCCACAGTGTGTCTGTCAGGGCTGTGGTCTTTTTATTTTTATTTTTTCAGGTAGAACGCATTCATCACTGTTAAGAATCCCTCATTCTAAAGGGTTTCTATTGCTACAGGTGTATAATTCCACTTTCCTCTCCATTGGTTCACAGCCGACCACTGATATCATCGACTGTTCATTCTAAAGGTCCTGTTGTTTCACAGATCAGACCTAGACCACGTTCCCGAGTAGTTAGAAATGTTTTGCAGTTATCCGTATCCCATTTTGACATTGTGGTTTCAAGGGCAGGTGTTTATTTTTCGTGTAAATATGTATTATTAGAGGCTGGAACTAGACAGTGCTACATTTGTTTAAGGAGATTACTCTTAGCGGTGTCCTTGCTGCAGTGAATGAGTGTGCACAAGTTACGTTGGGGGTGTTTATATTGAGCCCGTGTGTGTATGTGTGTGTTTTAAAAAAAGATTTTTTTTTTTTTGCAATTTCTTTCTTTTTT
This sequence comes from Melanostigma gelatinosum, assembly GCF_949748355.1. Taxonomy (NCBI): domain Eukaryota; kingdom Metazoa; phylum Chordata; class Actinopteri; order Perciformes; family Zoarcidae; genus Melanostigma; species Melanostigma gelatinosum. The sequence goes on along the minus strand of NC_136643.1, from coordinate 4,275,714 downwards.
TTTTCTGAGCGAGCAGGCATGCTGCGCTCCCAGACAGCTCTGTGCGCTCATTAATAAACCAACAGAGGGTGAGAGATGGCCTTGCAATACCTTCCCATCCTCCCCTTCCACTGAGCTCTCGCACTATCAGCCTCTCACTCTGCCTCTCCCCCTCTCCCCCCCTCCCCTCTTTGCTCCAGGAGTAGCTACTTCTCCCCTCCCCCTCGGCCAGCTGAAGGACAGAGCGCACCCGCCGGGCCCCTTCTTGGGTGACCGCGGCCTCAAGGAGCCCAGGAGGGGCCCCCCCTCTCCGGCCCCGGAGCCGCCCGCGGGAGGCCCCCCTTGTGTCAAGCCCCGTCGCCATAGTGACACGGACAAACCCAAGGGCAAGCGGCCGTGCAAGACCAAGCACACCAGTCAGAGGGAGCGAGAGCGGGAGAGGAGGAAAGAGGCCACACCTAGCAGCCCGGGCCAGCGTTGCGCGGCTGATCTGGGAGCAGCCGAAGATGACAAGGTGAGCGCTGATAGGGTGCCTGGCCGCGGTACATCTGGATGTTTGCAGCAGCGGGGTCTGTTTCAGTATGCCTGTCGGCGCCTCTGATTATGCAGCTGGGAGAGGGAGGGAGGGAGGGAGGGAGGAAGGAAGTATGTTTACAATGTTTAGAGGGCTGCTGGAGCTTTGACCTCCTCGTGCCCTTATCGACTCCCTGCGGAGCGCCTGCATGCACGTGCGTTTGTCTCGGGCCCTTAATTGTCTGAACGTGTGTCATCGACGCCGTTTTTGTGCGCGAGTATGTGTGCCGAAGGCCGTGAGTGTCTGCGTGTTTGTGAGCATTCCTGACATAACAACAAAACCCCGGAGCAATTATACATCGCACTCCGCGCCGAGCACACACACACACACACACAGCGAGGAATGTGGCAGCCGTGGCGGAGCGTATGAAGCGCCCGAGTTCAAACGAGAGGGGGGAAAAAATAAGCAGGGGGAAAAAAAGGAGGCTAGTTGTTTTCCGCCTCAGCCTGACAGCTGCTTCGACATGGAATTCCACTGAGAGGGCACGCACTTTTCGCACACACACATACACACTCACACACACACACACACAGAAAGGCAGGCAACTCCCTCTCTCGTGTGTTGCGCTCGGAGGGCTCTGTTGTTTCAGCGGTCAAAGAAAAGTGGCGTGCCAACCTGCAGTGTTTGGGGCGTGAGCGGTCAGTGTGAACGCTTTCAGTGACGCATATAGTGTGGCTTCCATTCGCAATAATCACACATAAATATACATACGTTGTAAAACTGAATGAATGAAAGAAAGACAAACCCATCCATATGTAGCTTTATGTGGCTGTTCTTTAAAAGAGAGCGATATATGTAGGAGGAGAAATAGCTTTATGAGCTTTATTAAAAATATTTGTATTCTTTTTTTCTGACTGGATTTTGGCCTTCTAGTGACCACTGACGCAATGTCATACTTTTACCAGTTTTTTATTTGGCACTTTATTTTATCCAAAAAAACTATTATGCATTCAACTGCGTCTCCTTGTGTGTAATCTCATCCACGTGCCCATGAGTGTGTCCATGTGTGCGTGTGAATGTGTCCAGCCTGCTATGTGGCAGTGGCTGTAACTCTCTCTCTCCCTCCCTCCTCTCTCCCCTCAGCTGAGCAAGCAGCGCGGCGCTCCGAGGAAGGGAGCCTCCTCCCCTAATCATTACCCCTGCTCTCCAGTCAAGCCCTGCTCGCCCGCTGCGCTCTGTCCACCGACCCTGCTGCCCCAGGTGAACGGCAGGGCGTGCGCCGTCCAGCCGGAAGAGGCAGCGGCGGTGGGGCTGCACAGGGCCCCCCCTGCCGAGTCCCCCTCGGTGCGTCCCATCCCGCCAGAGGCTCGTCGGCTGATCGTGAACAAGAATGCCGGCGAGACTCTGCTCCAGAGAGCGGCGCGGCTGGGCTACGAGGTAATGGGCTCCGCTCAAAGTCATCCTCCCGCCTCATCCCTGTCTCTCCTCGCACTTACACAAATCCATGCTCTCTCTTCTTCTTAAATTGAGCTCATTTTCTCCCCCTACTTTGTTCCTGTCTGTGACTCTGGCAGACATGGTTCTTCTCTTTTTTTTTTTTTTTTTCAAAATTGTCTGACTCCATCTCATTCTTCTCTTGCATCTGTCCTATTCTTCCTCTTTCTAGCTCACTCTTTTTGTTTTTTTGCATCATTTCCTTCTATCTCACCCTTACTCGCGCTTTCTTCTCGCCATACTCCATCTTTTTTTTTCTTGCTCCTCTTGCCCGCTTCTCTCTCTCTCTCTTAGGTTTCCGCTCCCCCCCTTCTTTCCTCTCAGCGCTCTCTTTCTCTTCCTCTCTTTGTGACTCAGATTGTCGTTGGCACCCCTCCTCCTCCTCCCCCCGCTAGCGCACACACACGCACATTTCCCTCGCCTCCCCTCCTCTTGCCTCGCTCCGCTCTCACATCTCATTAATTTTCCGTGAGGCGAAGTGTGACACACACTCTCTCTCACACACACACGCACGCAAGTGCGTGCGCAGACAGCATGAGGGATCGGTGGGATCATTATACGGAGACTGATGCTCGCTGCCTCTCTCTAGCATCGGGAGTTTTTTTTCTTTTTTTCTCTTTTTTTCTCTTTTTTTCTTTGTGTGTAGCTGCCGATCGTTCGCTCCTAAACCGGATCCTCTCATTCTCCGCACATACACGACAAGAACGAGACCGGCGTATATTCTGCTGAATCTCTCAACTCCCATTGCTCTGAAAGCTTTTAATTAAAGTTGGATGGCCCACCGCCTCGCTCCCCCTCATCCCCTGGTGTTTGTGAGCCTAAGTGCCCCCCCCCCCCCCCCCCCTTGTTGACAGATTTTACAAATTGATTTATTGATCCAAGTGGTTTTTATGCCACTTGAGCTGCAGATTGTGGCTCATGTCCACCCCGTCGCTCACTCCTCTTTGATGGGGTGTGTGTGTGTGTGAGATGATTTTTATTTTTTTTTTATCACCAGCAGAGGTATCTTCACAGAACTGTAAATAGGTGTGGGTATCTTTTTGTCGCTCATTAACCGCTTGCTTTATGGTCGTGTGTGTTTGTCGTACACATTTATGGTGATGAGGTGTGCGCGTGTGTGTGTCCGTGATTACGTGCGAATGTGTGTGAGTCAGAGTGAGTGAGAGGGAGAGAGAGCAAGAGTGTGAATGAGAGGTAAGCACTGGGAGTATAATCGCGTTCTAATGGCCCTCTAATGTGCCGTGGTGACTGTGGTTAGCAGTGGCGGCGGCTGTTTTTCTCCCTCGCTCATACACACACACACAGACGCGCGCGCACAAGCACAGGGTGCAGCGCAGCAGCAGCAGGGTTCAGTCAGCCATGCTGGAGAGAAGCTGGCTCGTCTCTCTGATTTATGCGTCTCTCTCGAACGTTTTTTTTCCCTCCCTCCCGCTTTATTTTTTTTTTTTTCTACCCGCTTCGCATTTTTCCCTTCTTGCGCTCCGCGTGTGGAGAGGGGAGGAGGGAGGAGAAAACCTGAGACTACACAAACAAGGCGCTGACCGCTGCGCAAACAACACCCCCCCCCCCCCCACACACACACATCCCTCCCTCCCTTTCTTTCTCTCTCCCTCTCTCTCCCCCTCTCAGGAAGCTCGTCTCTCACTGCCTGTGTGTGATAAGCCTGGGGCAGACCCCTGGGGCTCACACACACGCACAAGGACGTGCGCAGAGAGACACGCCAATTTATGCATACTGCCCCACACACACACACACACACACACACACTTGCATACAAGCCTGTAGACGCACAGAGCGCTTGTCTCACGCTGATGTTTTAGCGCCGCAAGCTCCGGGCTTATCACACACAGGCAGAGAGATATGAGGGCCTGAGAGACAGAGGCACACACACACAGCTCACATGCTGATTACTAGCACAGACACGCACACACACACAGAGAAACACCCGTTATGACCCAATAAGCACAGGCATCCTGACGTGTTTGCCTCCATATGCTGCACACAGCGACGGCTCTCCGCACTCGCTGCTGTCGCCCACAGACACGGACCCACACATGCAAATTCGGAATCACACACATGCGTACACACAAGGCTCACATGCTCGCCACACACAATTTCACAGAAACGGCGGTTGTTACATCGTAAGCACATGCACAGGCGTCCGTGCTTCGTGCACAGACCTGCACATGCAGAACCGCCTCATGCACGCACGCATTTAATTTAACACGCACTATTCTGCACCGTTCCCGGAGCCCGCCGACACGTGCATATTTCATGTTCGTTTAGTTTTGCGATCCGTGCCTCTGCACATGAAAGCCCACTCTCTCTTTCTTCCTCCCCTCCCTCACTCCCCTTTTATTCTCTCTCGCTCTCTCTCTCTCGCTCTCTCTCTGTCTCCCGCGTCTGCCTCGCTCTCTGAGCATTTGAAATGGTAATGAGGAGAGATTCTGCGGATGTCTTCATCCCTCTCCCCCTCGTGCCGGGGCCCCTCTCGGCTCTGCCCATTGAAAGCTCAGATAAAGGTGCAATCTGTCATTTATTCTCCTCACATGAATCACGACTGATTTTCCTCCTCAAATCCGTGTATGATCCGAGCAAAGAGGAAAAAAAACTCGATTGCGCTTCAAGTGCCCAGTCGGACCAGCATCTACGATCAGAAAATTTTTGGGACCGAAAACCATGGCAATTAGTGGATTTGCTTGTGAAGAAATTTCCCACAGATTTTTCAAGTCAAACTATGATAAAGGGTGCTCTTTTGACCAACAGTCCTGACAGTGCCAACCTTTGAGGGAACAGAAAATAGAGGAATCAAGCATATCAGTTGGAAGCAAGTCACTCAGATTCATACATATAGAAATTCACTTTAATTATCCATTTGAACTTAGTATCTAGTTAGTGACCGAGCTAGCTACTTAGTTGTTAGCTAGCTGGTTTCACGCCAGCGAGCTTGGCGAGCAGTTTTGGCTAGCCAGTGCCATCATTTTAGCATTAGGCTAGCTACTGTAGTGGGTAGCATGCATAGACTGTATATAAGAAGTGGACGTAGTTGTCGTGGCGTCACCCATTGGTTTGTGGACTGACGTTTTGAAGTCTCAAGTTTGGAGATTTCGCCATCGCTATCTTGAATTACGGCCGGCGCCATGTTTTTTTATTTATTTTTTTTATTTAATTTTTTTTAAACAGAAGTTAATGCATTTGGAATGAGCAGTAGTGAGGTAGAGACGCATACGGCTCTGGTAGCGGCATCGGCCTGTCAATCACAGTAAGCCCACCCTAAATCATCCCCTGCTTTATGATCTGTTTGACTCTAAATGGACCATAATTTATGAAATGAACATCATGTTGTATTGAAGAAGACTTAAACTAGAGATTGAGACCATAAACTCATGCTTACAATGTTTACTGAGGGAATAAATCAAGAGAGAAGTAGTCATTTTCTCATAGACTTCTATACAACCAGAGGAGTCGCCCCCTGCTGGTCAGTAGAGAGAATGCAAGTTTAAGACACTTCCTCATTAGCTTCACTCTTAGAACCGGCGGTTGCTGCCTGGTAGAAAGTTAGCTGTTAGCTCGCTAAGCACAGTAGCTCGGCAATTAGCATTTGGTTTGCGCGTAGCTGATGAGTGTTAATACGCAGAGAGAGTTATTGGCTGACACCGGAGGCGTATGATACATGAAAACAGGTGGTTGTTCTTTAGTTAGCTAAGAGCAGTGTGAGATTAATTAACTCTATCTGACGTCCCCAGAGGGCCACATTCCTGTTACCCCAGCAGTGGTTCAACAGCAGGCTGGCTCACTCCGATACAAAACACCCACACGCTTCACTTGTCTGGGCACGCACTAACTTCACCGCTCAGACTTTTGGTTCTTCGTCGTACAGGGAAAGCCACTCAAGCATCACCTGCACATGTAACACACACACACACACACACATCTGTTGTATTTTAGGAGCATACAAGGCAGAGCTGCAAGGGGTTAAATGTCTGAGTGATGCATTGATTGCAGGCGAGCGCAGGGAAGCATTCTAGAGAGGGAGATTAGAGTACGGAGGGAAAGAGCGAGATGGGGAGAGGAGGAGGAGGAGGAGGAGGAGGAGGAGCGGGGTGGGGGGGGGACTCTCATTTTACTGCGGAGGAGTGTGTGTGTGTGTGTGTGTGGCGGGAAGCCGAGGCTCTCGTGCTAAGCTCCTCGCTGTCTCCCAGCGATATTAAACACGGCTTCGGAGGTTTAGCGCTACGCCTCCTCCACAGCCACACGCACGAACACGCACACGCACACGCAGAAACACAAACCACACACACTTGGGCTGCATATCGACCCTTTACCCATCAGTCTCTGCAACACTTGCTCTCATTCCCTCACTCACACACACAGACACACACACACAGACACACACACACACACACACACACACACACACACACACACACAGACAGAGAGCGAGTGGAATCCCCCAGAGGGGAGCTTCGGCACAGCGCTCCTGAATCGCTCTCCAGCAGGCAAACAGAGTGTTGGCAGGGAGCGGGAACCAGTTGGAGCGCTGTCCCCTCCACCCCACCCCTTTTTCTCTCGCACTTTTTTCCTTTGCTCACTTCTTTTCTCTTGATCCCTCTTTCCACTTCTTCCCCCTCCTTTTCCTCATTGTCTCTCCTTCCTCCACGGCTCAGTAGTCCTCTGTTCACTCCTATCACTGCTACCACCCCCCCCCCCCCCTAACACAAACACACACACATACTTACTTCACACTTCCACTTCCAACCCCCTACACCCCCACCCTTTCATCTCGTGTTACTATCAGCTGCAGCCCAGAGGACAGCCCCGGCAGATTTCATCCACAGATTCATTAATCTGTCATCTGTCGGGGGTGTTGCCTCTCACTTTCTCCCGTTCTTCCGCCCTCTTCGGCCCTCTTCTCATCCCTCCGTCGTCAGCCTGTTCGCTCTCCCGCTCCGTTGCCTGCCTGTCCCCTTCCTCCCGTCCGCCCTGTGCCGAAAGAGAGAGAGAGAGAGAGTGAGATAAATACTTGGACTAGACGGCAGGCTAGAATTAGCATAGAAATGGAAGTTTGGAGTCATTCCCCAGGTTCAGATGAGCAGCTTTCCTCCCCTCGGCACAGGACTGTTAGCAGGACGGAGTATGAGTGTGTGTGTGTGTGTGTGTGTGTGAACGTATGAGTCTTGCATGTGTATATATATATATATATATATATATATATATATATATATATATATATATATATACATACACGCGTGTGTGTGTGTGTGTGTGTGTGTGTGTGTGTGCGCGTCTTGTATGTATGTGTGTATATATGTATATATATATTATGTACATATACAGAGATAGAGAGAAAAAATATTTATTTTCTGTTTTTCCAATCGTCTGCAAATACTTCTGCCCAGTCCCACACTAACACACAGACACAAACACATTCCCACAGTGTTGGAACACACTTGTTTGACGCGGACAGGCCCTTATCGACACACTGCTGGCCCACTCCCCGTCTCCTCTCTGTTTGGTGGCAGCAGACGCCGCTCCAGTCCAATAAAAACCAGTCTGACTACTTAGTGCTGGATGCCCAACTGTCACAGCCCGAGACCAGAGGAAACGCTTCCAGCTCTCGAGCGTCTCCGTCCAATCTCTTTGTTCCGCTTCCATGACGCTGTGCTCGGAGCCCAACCATCGTAACCGGCTGCCCACAGTGGCGTCCGGGCCCAACCACGGCGCACACATTTACACGCACACACACACACACACACACACACTTGTGCGTGCACAAGCGGATTCTGGCAGGCGAAATGCAGTTGAGTCACACTTAGTCTCCTCGATGTGTTTTGGCGCCAGCTCAGGCGCTATGGAGCATTTGTGTGTGCGCGTGTGTGTGTTTGTCCGGCACAGCAACACACTCACTTCCTCCTTTCCCTAATTTCTCTCCCACAGGAACTGTAAAAGGGAAGGCCTGTTTGCGTATGTGTCTGCTCTGACTCGCGCGTTTGGTCTCTTATTGCTTGGGTTGTCGCCACACATGTATCCATACAGTCGCACGCACACACACACACACTAAACCCCTCTCTCCCTCTTGTGTTGGCTGTCTCTCTTCAGGAGGTGGTGCTGTACTGTCTGGAGAACAGAGTATGCGAGGTGAACCACCGAGACTACGCCGGGTACTGCGCTCTCCACGAGGCGTGTGCCCGCGGCTGGCTCAGCATCGTCCAGCACCTGCTGGATTACGGGGCCGACATCAACTGCAGCGCGCAGGACGGCACCAGGTAAACGGACTCCTTTCGTATGCACAAACACAAAAAAAACGCCGCACAAATTGCCTGCTGGCATAAACCCGGCTAATGTGCACAGCGCAAACACTGATTGTAGCTTTTTTTCTTTTTTTCCTACATGTTCTAACAGGGCAAGCGTCACTTGAGATTGCTCATAGCAAAACAATTCTGGGATTGCTTTTCTATTTGCTAGAAAAGAGCAGCGGTTTGAGAGATTAGCTGCGGTTTGAGAGATGAGCTGCGGTTTTAAATGGGAAAGGCTCGTGCTTTCATCGCTGTTCTTAAAAACGTACAGCAGGTTTCTGTTCTGGGAAACCGGTCTTAACGGTGCATTGTGCAGCTGTTCATATTAAACCACTACCAGATTTGTGACATTCGTGTCGCAGTTATGTAGGTGAGGCCTGAAGAACGGCTGTAGAGACTATAAATTACATTTCACTTTGTGCACATGCAGCTATATTGGCGACGTGCAGGTGGAGCGACGTCTGCCTTGCTACAGGAGACAAAGTGGTTTATGTGTGCAAATTTGAGAAACTTTACCTGTGACAATACTGCTGAAATAACCGAGAAGCTATCAGTTTTCACAGTATCACGATTACTTTGACAGTTATACGTTTTTGATGCTACACAAAGCATCTATAAATTACATCGAGACAAAAATGCTAATTTTTGCCAATACAAATGTTGCCAGTGCCTGGTTGTCGTTAACGTGTACATCTGTGTGCGTCTAGGCCGATCCACGACGCTGTGGAGAATGACCACCTGGACGTAGTGCGAGTCCTGCTATCCTACGGCGCTGACCCCACCCTGGCCACATATTCTGGCCGTGGCCTGCTGAAGATGACCCACAGCGACAGCATGGAGCGCTTCCTCACTGGTGAGTTCCCAATCCGGACACCGTTCAGCCGGGGATTTAGGAATACTGACGTCATTTAGCTGCACCCTCCCCCCTGTTGGAAACTCTCAACGACTAGACTATCTGTGCCATTTGAGAGCAACGCATAACTATTCAGGGCAACTTCAGATTCTGAACCTGGATTGGACTGGTTTGATGAGTTGGATCAAATGTAATTTCCCAGCTACAATATACAAAAAAGCGAGGAAGGGAGCATTGGAGGACTCCTGTTTAAGTCAGATATAATGTTCCATAATTATCCATGATTTAGGACAATAAACGTCCAAGTACTCAGAAGCAGCACCATGCATTTTAATAAGGCTGGTTTTGTCAAGTTTGGAAAATAGAAAAAAGCACTTTATTCGTGGAAGTTACACATTAAAATCGGTAAATGTCACCATAACTCACAAAACAAATAGAGGATATGATCTCGTATTTTGGGGGGGAATCTGAGAGTCTGATTGAAATGCCTTACAGTGTACAATATATACGAATAGAACTATTTTGCAACGAGTGCAGTCACTGAAGGTTTCCTCCCTCGTGCGGACAAAGTGGAACGCAAGAGCCAGGAAATTGGATTTTTACTGTGCATTTGACTACAAACAAGGTCAATTAAAAGTAGAGATTAAAGGGTTTCCAGACAGCAGATGCACCAGAGAGTTGATACCGAGGTGGGGGGCGAGGGTAAACTGGTGAAAAGATTGGTTCCTTGCAACCTTGTTTTCCCCAATGCTCATTGGCTCGTTCCCTGTTTGCCGTTCCTCCAAAGCTCTGACCTTTGTGCAACCTGTAGTTGCTACAGGGTCCCTCTCTCTGTAAATCCTCACCCGCCACCTCCCAACCTGGGCTACAAGACGTGTCTGTCTCCGTCATCCTGTTTCCCCTCCGGCTCTCCCCCCTCGCTCCTCCTCCCTCCCTCGACCACCTGTTAGACGGGGAGCCTCAGCCCGCCTGGTTGCGTGCTGCTGCCTCGGAGCTCCTCTATCTGGTTACTTAGCAACGCCAACTGTGTTTGCTCAGTGTATGTGCAGGAAATGGGCTTCGCTCTGGCTGGAGACTGCTTTTGTATGCGTGCGTGCGAGCGCCTGAGTGAGTAAGTGTGTGTGTGTCTTTTCACAAGGCCGCCACGCTCAAGTCTGACACGCTCTGTATTCGTGGACCGAGGGGGGGTGGGGTGGGGGTGGGGGGGGGGGATCTCATCTGAATGTTTTTGCAACGGAGTTTGAGGAGGAAATGAACGCGCACACACACAGGCGCACGCTCCCTCCGCAACCAGCCCCTTAATATTACATGAACATCCAGTTAAACCCGATTATCTGAGAACGCGGCATGGGGCTTTAGCGGACGCAGGGGGATACGAGCAGGTGTGAGTGGACGCAGGGCAGCAAAAGGGCGAGCGAGCAGGTTGAGCGCGAAAAGGGAGATTTATAGGCGGACGGCTGGGGGGAAGGTGGTGTTGAATTTTGAAAAGAGCGTGGCCGGATGGATCGATGGCTGCCGGATTGACGGAGCAGGGGAGCGTGGGGGAAGATCGAGCACCGGAGGGGAAAAAAAAAATGCGCGAGCGATTGCCGCCCTCCCTCCACCTGGTCCCACTCATCTGGAGGCCGTTAATCCCTCCAAACACACGCCAGACGCCCCACGCCTCAGCACTGGCACAAAGCCCAGCTCTCACTCTGCGAATGTGTGTGCGCGCGTGCTGAATACACACTTTGCTCTCGCTGTGTGTGCTTATCCAGCTCCCTCTGCTTGTTTGTCTCCAGCCCTCTCGCTCTATATATATGTGTGTGTGTGCGTGCGTGCGTGCGTGTGTCGACTCAGCGAATGTGTGTGGTTCTTGTTTGATTCCTGGCAGCTCCGCTCTGAGCCGAGCCAGCTCGAACCCAGCGGAGACAGTCGCTCTCCTCCCCCGTGGTACAGCCGCTGGCCCCTGATCACCCCCCCCCCCCCCCCCCCCCCCAAAAAAACACATTTTCTCTCTCTCGACACCACCCCTCCTCCTCCCCTCTTCCATTTTTTTACTGCGCTCTTGATCCATTTTCCCGCTGTAGTCTTAAAGGGCAGTCGCATCGGCCTCGTTGTCTGTCCCCAAGGCCCCGGCTCTTGAATAACAGGCTCCGCTCCTCTCTTCTCTCCATAGATTATTTTTCCGACCTTCAGGGCCGCTCGGATGACGACCCGGGGCTTTATTGGGAGTTCTACGGCAGCGCCGTGTGTGGTGAGTACTGCCGCGCATTTGTTTTTCGCGCTGACGAGGCCCCTTTTCAAACATCTTCCAATGTCTTCCAATGTCCTTCACGATGATGGAGACGCTCCCTCAGAATTATTCATGTGTTGTTCCTTTGTGTTTCTTGCGCCTCAGAGTTGAGCGAGGAGGGAGGTCTCTATGACATCCTGGCCGACCCCCCTGGCCCGGAGGACGAGGACGAGGACGATAAAAGAGAGGTGTTCGAGTTTGAGTTCTCTGACCGACCTCTGCTGCCATGCTACAACATCCAGGTGTCCCTCTCTCAGGGGTGAGCTTTGATCGCAGGAGCATACTCACATTTATAAAAAAAATAAGAAAATTGCGTCTGTCGGCCCGATCATTTCTAAACATTGCTTGCCCCCCCCCCTTTCAGGCCAAGAAACTGGCTGCTCCTGTCCGACGTGCTGCGCCGGCTGCGGATGTCTGGTCGCGGCTTCCGACAGGCCTTCCCCCACATGGAGGTGGTGACGGTGGCCGAGGCGGAGTTCTACCGGCAGGCCTCCCTGTCGCAGCTCTTCTCCTGCCCGGAGGAGCTCGAGGGCTTCCACGCGGACAGCAAGGACCTGCTGGACCTGGTGGAGGACAGCGCCGAGCTGGCCGCCCTCCTGGGCTCCACACTGGAGTGTCTGGACGACCGCTGGGACCGCCCAGCGGACAGACTGAAGGACAGAATCAAGGCCATCCACAAGGTGGGCTCTTCCTGACCCCCACGGAGCTACCGAACCCAGACCCGCGATCCGTACCGACTGCAGTTTGCTTTAGAACCAACCAGCGGTCACGATGACACGCCTTAGCCGGACCCACGCGTCGGCCCTGCTCGTCGGCCCTGCTCTGGACCAGCACTGTACAGATGGACTGACCGGCGGGCTGATCGGGCTGCTGAAACGTTTCTCTCCGTTAACCGAGGATCGATACATTAGTGACTCAATAGACTTGATAATGGTCTTATTTTTATAAATTAATATATGTATAAATCAATAAATATATATATATATATATATATATATATATATAAAATATCAAAAGCTTTTCTTTCGGATCTTACTCACGACTCCTCTGAAAGATTTTGTACGGCAACAGAGTGTAGTCGTGTTGTCAGCGATTAGGAGTGTGCGAGCGCAGCGCATCGTGCATGTGTGTAGCTGTACAGGATGGGACTGGGACTGTGCTATTGAATGTGGTATTTGTGTTGTAGGAAGCACATGATGTCCTGGCCTTTTTCTTTCTGTTCTCAGACTTCAGCGCTGGCTTGAGCCTCGGGGCTGTTCTGTTGTATCTTCTTCATGTTCCGAGTTTTGCTTCCTGTTTAGTCAGTAATTTAACACGCAAAACTACACAACTGTTTGTATAATAAAGTTTTAAGATAATGTTGATATTTACCCTTCGGCACAGAGCTTGTATATAACTGGGAGGCTACTGCAGTAAAGTCTTTTTTTTTTTTTGGTGTGTTCAGTTTTTGTTTTAACTTTGTAATTAAATATCTCATAATTTGTATTTATATTTTACAAAAGAAGTTGCTTTAAAATAAATATACAAACTGCAAGATGACCCATGTCCCTGTGCCTCTTTTGTCATCGTTGAATTAAACGGGCCTGTGGAAACCTCCGTTTTACAGGCTCGCTCTGTCAAATTTAATCTTCTCGCCTAATTATTGACCGCAACTCGTGTGTCACCAAGCTGTGAACACCATCCTACATTGCCATCTTTTGGAATCATTTTGTATTGTTGCCACCATCCAATTTATTTCTGCAGCCACGACTGAACAACTCCCCGACTCCCATTTGCTGCCTCTGTGCAGAAAAGCACGCGGCCTGCAGCGCCCTCCGGTGTACAACAACTGTTATTACACGGTGAAACTAATGGGCCAGCAGTTTGGGCAAACATTTTGATGCTGTTCAGTAAGTGCAAGATCACTGAAATTTATAATCAGAACTGTTTATTGCCAAGTATGTTGCACATACAAGGAATTCGACGAGGTGAATTCCTTGTATGTGCAACATACTTGGCAATAAAGTACTATTATTATATGACTGACCATTAATTATGCTGCCGAGAAAGAGAAAAAAATGTTCGATGCTAGTGTTAGCTGTCTGACTTTTTGTTAAGACAATTGAGAATTATTACATTTTGATGGAGTACTTCTACCGGAGCAGCTTTTCTGGCGCTTTTCACTCATTCAGCGGCCCAGGAACTTTGCGGGAGCGCGCCTCTTCACACTCGCAGAGAGGCGCGTTTCCGCATCGTCCGTTGTCCCACTGTCAAATCTTCAAGGGTTTGAGGGACTCTCTCAGACATTTTGAGCTATTAATGAACACTTTCTGAAAGTCCGCTTTTCTTCAGACTTTGCCTAAGGGAATTACCTACAATTCACAGCAATGCGATGTTAAGCACGGGCTACCAGTGGAAGCCAACAATGGGTGTTCAGCCTGGCAAATTACATTTACACAGTGGTGTATAAAGTACCCAAAAGCCATACTTGAGTAAAAGTAAAGATACCTTACTGGAAAATGACTCCAGTAAAAGTCACCTATTAGAATACTACTTGAGTAAAAGTCTTAAAGTATCTGATGTTTAACAGTAAACGGTGACAGTCAAGTTACATGTGACAGTGAATGATCCACACAAAACATCTATAAGTGTGCAACTCCTGAAACATTTCCTTTACTTCCTTTGATTCCATTTGGCGTGAAGGACTTTTCTTCAAAAGCCTCCAAAGTGGAATAGGTGGTTAGATATATGACCGTTTCAAATGTTTGTAGGTGACAACCTGTGTGCTGTGAAAATGAACAATCAAAGAACAGAGTATTTGACTCGAGGATGCTGTTCAAGTCCGACATTACTCAAGCGGCATATAAATGAACTAGCAGAGCAGCTGGAGCGTTCAGCAGCTCCAGGCCTCACACTCTTAGAGTGTCCACATGGGCGTCTCAGCATCGCTTTGAAATGCTTACGTCCATAACCTGAAAACAAATATCACATGACCGTTCACGTACACTGGGCAAGCTGAGTACTGCGAACAGAAACTTCATTTTGACCAAAATGAAAAACTGGTTATGTTTGGGGTGACCCATGTTGTAGGGTCACCCCATGGTTTAAAATGGTTTAAAAGAGATCCTTTCAACAAAATACAATGTTTATGTCTGCATTGTTTCCTATAGTAAACTAAAGTACCCAATTAAGGCCCGCCTGACATATTTGAGGAATCAAGAGGTCCTCAATATGGAGGGTGGGACTGTCACATTCTGTGTGTCAACTTTTGCATGCCCGGTCACCCGTGTGGGTCTGAACCGTTTTGTAGAATCCTGGAGGCTACCTTTTTCAATTTACCTGCCCCCTATGTCTAGCTCAGTTCTCCATTCTTTGCTTCATGACAGTAACCTTGTGCCTATACTTTGAACATATTTTAGGCAGAGGAATTCCTAATGTGTTGACTTCAGGAGGCTGTCCAGTCAAGATGGCTGAGGATCTGCTACCTTGTGCCACTGAAGCTGCTGACTGGTTAAGGATGAGCCTCTCTCTGCGTCCAACCAGAGTGTCAACTTTTGGGACTGATCCTTTTGATCCGTTACAAGACACCATTACAATACTATTGTGGTAGTAGAGGAAGATATTGTTAATATTTCCTTGTAACAAAGGTGAAGTTTTACCCTTCTTGTTCAAGGTGGCATTTGTTGATGAGTTACAGAGGAAAACCTGTTCAGATAACTGTAAATATGAGTGTAAGTGCACCCACAGTGTGTACATGACCCTAGATTTATGTTCAAATTTAGTTTCAATCATATAATTTCACTTTATTCACAGTATTGCCTCTGTAATGCAGCTGTTGTGCTTTGGGTTATAATTCCAGTTCTGCCAGTATATATGTTGCTGTGATGGTAAATCCCAAACACAGTGTCTGTTTCATCAGTTCGAAAGAAATGGGTCATCTTTGTGTGTTAATGTCAGTACAGCTGAGATGGAAAGAAGCTGAATTCGTCATACCAAAACATCTGGTACCCTCCAGCACAGACAGCATATGATCAATACTTACACTTTACGTGTATATACACGATGCAACTATGCAACTCCTAAAACATGTTTCTCTGTGCCTTTACATGAACTGTTACACCTTGTGGCAAACCTGGCGGATCCCCAAGCTCAGGGTGTGGGAGGTGATAGAGGGAGTCTTCTGTCCAGTTGGCATTGGTCGCACCTGCAGCCCATCAGGTAACTAGAGAGCAGGCATATGTTTACCGAGCTCCGAAGCAGCAGCGACAGACAGGCTGGGGAGAAGACCAGGAGGACCTCCTGAACCGCTGGAGACAAGCAGCACCGAACAGGAGTGTGGTATATTCATCACGATAACGACGGTGGGTCTAGATTTTGTAACG
Source organism: Melanostigma gelatinosum (assembly GCF_949748355.1). Taxonomy (NCBI): domain Eukaryota; kingdom Metazoa; phylum Chordata; class Actinopteri; order Perciformes; family Zoarcidae; genus Melanostigma; species Melanostigma gelatinosum. Next base: position 4,259,942 of record NC_136643.1, on the reverse strand, counting down.
CGCATGCGCAGTAATGACAAAACGGTATAATTGTCAAATAAAGTGAACTAACGCGGTGTCCGCCTCATCAATACACTACAAGAAGTTAATTGTTAGCGGATGTGAATTGCTCAGTGATTCTGGCGTGTATTCCCAGCCAGTGCTAACCCGAATATAATTACGGAGGAATAAAACACAGTGGGGCATCAGTTCTGCTCAGTACTCTTTTCCAAAATAAAACTTTATTGACACATGTCAATTTCAGCACCTTATTGGCTGTTCTCTTTGTCCATCACACAGTACCCGCATAAACTCTATCAAGCCTGCACATATGACATCGCAAACATCTTTCACAATTGAGAACACATTTCCTCATGTATGTTAACAGTAATCAAAAATACTCTTCTCTCTCTGCTCTACCCACACTGGACAGAACTGCCTCGCATTGGGAATCTTTAAGTTTGAACCCCATCCCCTTTACCCCAACCTCTTTATTCAAGGACACTTTTTGTTTTGTACCAACATGCATCTGAGTCTCCTGTTTTGTTGTGAATCTTGCATCCACGTCCCCTGGGTTGCCACAACATGTGTGACTATTTTCTAGACTACAAATTCCACCGTCACAGTTTGGGGCCAAACAGCAGACGGGGTTTGGAATGTGGAACAGAGCGAGACAGTGAGAGTGCTTGCATTTTTTTCGAATGAAATCATTTTATTTTTACTCAGAAAAAGCCGTGCCAGGGAGGTAGACTTCGGTGAAAAAGGGAGCCCTGCTACATTGCAGCTTATGCTCCAGCTCAACAGCTGGCTGGCAACCAGGAGGCGGGCCTTGGCGGCTGGCCCGCCCCCACAGCACACACCCCTTGATTTCCACTACCAACACCCTAGCCTTTCATATACAGCCTTCACTGCGCAGAGAGATGACCGCTCGGTAACACACGTTATGAAGATGGCAGTGATTCAGCTGGTCGTGGCAATAATTCTCTCACTTATTGCCACTTGTGGAAAATGTGTGCACGTACTTTTGGGGGACCCGGTTACGTTTCCAGAGACTCGAAACTGTCTTACAGATGAGTCGGCCAAACTTCACCGGGTCGGAGAACACGGCACCTCCCTGGTGGCTCATCGAGAGCAAGGTGTTTGGTCCCCGGAGTGGGACTACAAGGACCGGGTGAATCGGGGCGCGTCCTTTGCCTTGAACAGCACCGTTTACACCGACAAGGGACTGTATGTGTTGGAATGCGGCAGCCGCGAGGAACTCATTTATCTCTATGTGGTCATAGGCTTTGAAGCATCAGTATACATGGGGGAGCAGGCCAAACTCATGTGCTACATTAGCGGTCAACATGTTGACTCTATACGGTGGGAAAAGGCCCAAGAGACGCTGCTGGAGCTGAATCTGTCCTCCGGAGAAATCCAATACGCACCAGGTTTGGACAGCAGGGCCGAGATCCTTCTTGTGGCACGCGTCAGTCTGTGGCACGCAGCGTCACACAGCGTCCCTCTCTGTCACTCAGCGTCCGTCTCTGTCACTCAGCGTCCCTCTCTGTCACTCAGCGTCCCTCTCTGTCAGTTCAGCGGAAAGATTCAGCTGTGGCACGCGAGCATAGTTCGGCAA
>NC_136643.1:4193345-4253345 GCF_949748355.1 Melanostigma gelatinosum | reverse complement strand
AATGCCCACCGGCATCTGACTTCGTAATCTTTTTGGGGACTCTGCACCACCAATGCTTCCAAAGAGAAAGCAGCAAAGTTCAGAGAGCTTTATGGAGTGAAGACGAGGGCTTCAGCTGCCGTCTCTAGGCAGAGAGGCGTTGGCTCACGTATCCAGGTAAAGGTTATGGCTTGACAAGAGGCTGTCAGACAGCTAATTGAGTTGCCGGAAAAAGTTCAGCCTGGCAGACCTGAGACCAGTTTCTCAGGTCAAACACTAACGTCAGAGAGTTATATCCTGAGGCAGGAGGGCCACTTTCAAACTCAAGAGCTCCTCTCTTACCAGTATCCCTCTGTACTGAACAGCAGCATGTCATTTTAGAACATATGCCTCTATTACAGCTATCATGGTGTTATAAATGGACATAGGTGAAAACAATACTGTAAATGAACAGGATTATATTGCATGGTCATTGTTTTTTTCTCCTCATTGTCAGTTAAATGTTCCGGAATGGTAGCAAGTATAGCGTGTGTTCAGTGAGATTAATTTACTTCAGAGAGAAAAATTTGTGAATAAACTGATTTAAGACATATGGTCGATAAATAGGTATAATATTTGTAAACATGTTGGTAAATCTGTACTGTACGAAGTAGAAATACTTTGTTACTGTATTTAAGTAGTTTTTTTGGATATCTGTACTTTACTTTACTATTTATATTTCTGTTTACTTTTACTTTTACTTCACTACATTTTGCAAAGAAAACTGATACTTTTACTCCGATACATTTCCCCTGAAACCTTCGTTACTCGCTACAAAATCAAATCTATCTTTAGAAACAAAATGAATCATGAGAGCAGCGTCGGGGACTGTGGTGGAACACAGACTGCAAGCAAGCAGGTTTGGTGAATCAGTGGTCCTAGCAGCAAGTTAAATCATTGGTTCATCACGTGAATGCACAATTGCAAACAAGTGCTCTCAAAGCCGCGGTGTTGTGATTCCCAGTGATTCCAGGATGCTACATGCTATAGCTAGCGCGCGACTACATGAGTAGAATTCCACACAGGACGGGTGGGATGAGGAGAGGTGGATGGTCAAACTAACACTGTGTTTCCTCCAGGAGGCCGCAGTTTGTGCCGTGTGTGAAACGAGAAGCCAATGTTGATTTATTTGTGACGTGACTTCCATACTTAAGCAACGCCACTTCCGTAGATATTTTAACGCAAACCACCATCTTTTCCGAAACCTAACTAAGTAGTTTCATCGCCTAAACCTGAGTTGTTTCCTGTGAAGATGGAAGTTTATTTTGAAAAGACAGTATGCATGTAACAAGCCAAAACAGACTCATGTTGCTGGACTTTTGCAGGAAAAACGCACGAAAAATGAGGAGTAACTTTTCGTAAGCTATCAATAAAATGGGGATGAATTTATATCATTGTTATAAAGAGAGTGACATGAGAAGATCAATCTCATGTCTGTAAGTTAAATCAGCTATAATCACTCTTTTAAAGCGATTAGTGACTCGTCTAAAACATTTAAAAAAGGAATAACTTCAATAGGATCATTCTATACACTGTAGCTTCTTTACATTCTAATACAATGTAAAGAAGCTACATTGTATTAGAATGTAACTTCTTTACATTCTAATAGAATGTAAAGAAGCTTTATAGCTTTAAAAGAAGCTACAGTGTATTAGAATGTAGCTTCTTTACATTCTAATACAATGTAAAGAAGTTACATTCTAATAGAATGTAACTTCTAATACATTCTAATACAATGTAAAGAAGCTACATTGTATTAGAATGTAAAGAAGTTACATTGTATAAGAATGTAACATCTTTACATTGTAATAGAATGTAAAGAAGCTACATTGTATTAGAATGTAACTTCTTTACATTCGAATAGAATGTAAAGAAGCTACATTCGAATAGAATGTAAAGAAGCTACATTCGAATAGAATGTAACTTCTTTACATTCCATTAGAATGTAAAGAAGCTACATTCTAATACAATGTAACTTCTTTACATTCTAATAGAATTGTCTTTTGAAGATGAACAGGACATTTTTCAGTTTCAAGTAATGACTGGGTTGTTACTTTCGGTGCTGCTTTAGTACTGATCATGTTTTGATATTTGAGTCATGTTGTGGATGATCAGATGGAGTTATGATGGTAGCAGTCGCCCAATTGCAGATTCATCTTGAGCAAAACCTTTGTCTATTGTGTTCAAATCAGGCCCACAGGAGTTTACAAGGCAGGTGTCCTTTCTCTAAACACTGACCTGATCATCAAGTGGATATTTTTTGCTGAACATAATATTATGCATTGGCCTCTACATCCTCTAGTCTAATGAGCATACTTATAAACGCACTGTTACAACTCATTCATAGTGTCATATTGCTTTTCGGAGAATTATGATGATAAGTTTATAGTAGATGCAAAAGTATACTTATGTACAATATATTATTGTTGCTCCTGGATGGATCACAGCCAACCCAATTATGTTCAACACAGCTCCATGTCCTTGGTCATGGTGCCACAGCACTTAAAAGAATAAACTTCATAATTCTCAAAATTCTGACCCTTTGCTTTTTTATTAACAGCATTTACTTGTACTTTTACATTCAATACTGAAGTACATTTCATGTCAGAAAATTACTTTTGATACTTAAGTACAATAAATATCAGATACTTTAAGACTTTTCCTCAAGTAGTATTCTAATAGGTGACTTTCACTTTTACTGGAGTCATTTTCCAGTTAGGTATCTTTACTTTTCCTCAAGTATGGCTTTTGGGTACTTTATACACCACTGTGTACAGTCCACATAAACATCAAAACAGACAACTTTTGAAAGTGTTTGTTTTGAAAGTTGAAATTATATTAACAAAAACATTTCATCAGAAATGAGAAGTGTTGCTGATTAAGTGTTAAGATTCATAGTTTTGTTCCAGCTCCAGACCCTTACCATAAACCGTGAACACTGTACAAGTATGAAAAAGAAACATGAATTATATATGCTGTTGTAATTGATGTCCCTTCCATGCTTATATCTACACAAGTATATGATGTAGCCAATATGATTATGTATTACTCAGATATCAGATATAGTTTTATTTATTTATAAATGTATTTATATAGCCTCAGTCACCCCCATCCTCAAAAAGCCTGGCCTGGACATTGATGACCTCAACAACCACCGGCCGATCTCCAACCTCCCCTTCCTCAGTAAGACTCTGGAAAGAGTAGTCGCCGGCCAACTCCATCTCCACATGTCCAACCATGAGCTCTATGAGCCCCTCCAATCCGGCTTCAGACTCCAACACAGCACGGAGACCGCCCTCATTAAGATCATCAACGATCTCCTCATTGCTGCTGACTCTGGCCGCCTCAGCATCCTCATCCTCCTGGACCTCTCTGCAGCATTTGACACTGTCTCCCATACCATCCTCCTCAACCGCCTATCTGACCTTCTAGGGGTCACTGGCACCGCCCTCTCCTGGTTTTCATCCTACCTCCATAACAGGGAACATTTTGTTTCCATCAACGGCTCTATTTCCCCCCTAGCCCCAGTCAATCATGGCGTGCCCCAAGGCTCTGTGCTTGGCCCCCTCCTCTTCACCATCTACATGCTCCCCCTCGGCAAGATCATCCGCCATCATGGACTGAACTTCCACTGCTATGCTGATGACACTCAAATCTATCTCAGTACCACTCCATCCTCCCAGTTCCCCCCTCAGTCCCTTGTCAACTGTCTGCATGAAATAAAAACCTGGATGTCATCAAATCTTCTCAAACTCAACACCAAGAAGACAGAGCTCATGGTTGTGGCACCCAAGGCGCTGCTCCGGAAGGTGGGTGACTTCATCCTCGAGGTTGACGGCTGCTCCATCTCCCCATCTCCTGAAGTCCGCAACCTGTGTGTCATCCTGGACTCCACCCTTTCCTTCAAGTCCCACATCAAGTCCGTCACCAAAACTGCCTTTTTTCATCTCCGGAACATTGCCAGACTCCAACCGGCACTCTCGGAGTCTGTTGCTGAAACCCAGGTCCATGCGTTTATCACCTCCCGCTTGGACTACTGCAATGGTGTCCTGTTCGGGGTACCCAACAAAACCCTGGACAGGCTCCAGTACGTACAAAACTCTGCCGCCAGGGTTCTCACGCACACAAAGCCCTGGCAGCACATCACCCCCACCCTCATCAACCTCCACTGGCTCCCGGTCAAGTCCCGCATCTCATACAAGATCCTCCTCCTCACCTACAAGTCCCTCCATGCCCATGCCCCCCAGTACCTATCGGACCTCCTCCGCCCACATGCCCCTCCCCGGAACCTGCGGTCTTCAGACTCTGGCCTGCTTGCCACCACCCGCACCAAACTGCGAACCTTCGGGGACAGAGCTTTCAGTGTGGCAGCCCCCACCCTCTGGAACTCTCTCCCTGCGGTGATCCGCAACATTTCCACTCTGGACGCCTTCAAAAGGGCCCTCAAGTCCCATCTGTTCTCCAAGGCTTTCGGCCCCTAGTTTACTTGTTCTGTTTTTCTGACTGTTTGTCTAAACTGTTTTTGTCTAACTGTTACTCTTGTAAAGCGGCCTTGGGTCCCCTGAAAGGCGCTATATAAATTAAAGTTATTATTATTATTATTATAGTTTTAATATTTAATATTGATATAACTATCATATATATAATAATACAAAAAAATATTTAACAAATATTGTTGTCTAAAAAAGTTGGAAGTCTACTTGAAACAGAGAAGGCTAGTTCACTCTATTTCACTGTGGTATTGCTACTTTTACTTAAAAGTAAAAGACCAACGCTACTTTGTGACAGATATTTTCCCATCGGGCTTTGCGGTATATTGGCGTCAGGTCACCTGATCACTGCTGCACCAGCACCAAGGAGAAAGATGTCGCTGACAGACTGGAGAAGGATGGAGGCTGTATTATCCGCGGCGTTTGCCCTCTGCTTACTTGCCGCAGCCGGTAAGAACGATAGATAATTATGATTCGATTTTGTATGGACATTGCTTTCCTACATAAACATATCATAAAAGCGTCACGTATCCAGTGTTTGCGAATGACAACCTAGCTTGGAACATCGTTAGCATCGCCGTTTAACGTTAGCTTCCTGATCAACCTTATGCCAGGTAACGTAACGTTATACGACGGTCTCGCGGAAATGAATGGGAATGTGTGAAACAGCATTACTGTACTTGTAGTGTTGGATCATTTGATCGGCTTGAGCTTCCAACAAGCGGGTAAAAATGAGCACCATAATGTTAGCTCGATGCTAACACTTAACGCATTTGCAAGTTGTAAACGCTAGCAGTGCGGATGAAAATGTGTTGTTTATCATGTTGGAAAGGCTCACACATTGTTCGTAGTCATAATACATTTAAGGAAATGTCCATTTATTTGCTCCTTGTTGGTTACTAATCCACACAAGATTCTGTGCTGTTATGTGACAGGCTGTAAACTGGCACTTCCTCTTTAACATTCACCATCAGCTCTCTGTCACGAGTTTATGCCTCCATCCACGGCGCTGTGATGTTAGTGGGTTATCTTTACTCTGTCACGTGAAGTCCAGTCAGGCTGTGGAGGAAAAGCTGTGATTTGCTGTGATGATCAACTGACGTGTCAGTGAGAGTTCATTGTGACACTGCACTGACTGAAGGGACATGCTTCTCATTAAAGAGGGCCTCACTGTTACTGCACAACAGCTGATGAGGAAGGGAAGAGGGTCAATGACATGACATACATTTGTTTGTGTCCGAGTCCATTCTTTTTCTTTGAAAACATTTGAATGTGTAAAACGTTAAACAATAAAACTTATTTCATTTGAATACATTCCAATAATATATATTTAAATATTATTTTATGTTTTGGCATCTCAACCCCCCAAAAATAAACCGATTTAAGAAAACTACTAAAATGGTATTTTAATGTTACAGCAGCAAAGGGGATCGAGCAATAACAAGAAGCATTGGTATAGAAATAAGATGATAAATAATTAAACTGTAAAAACATTGGAATTGACAGTATTGCACGTAGGAAATATTTATTTAGCCCAAGTGAATTGTCAGTGTTTGTATATATGCTCTATAGTCTATATGCGCTACTGGGAGCAGTGATGATTGTTACACACATACTGTACCAGGATCAGTATGGTTCAAATCTCAAATTCAACAAATCCCAATAGTTTTAAAGCTATTGACATCATGATAAAAACAAAACTTTCATCCAGCAATGAGTATGCTGTCAAATGTCAGGGTGGCACAACTGTTAGCATAGCATAGGAGTGGGTCAGTGGGGGTCCTGGGCTTTTTGCTTCGTTTAAACCTCTATGATAGTCAGAGTTCTGGCAAAATAATAGATATCGACAAAGGTATGGTTCCACAAACTCCTCTTTCAGTTGTTCATCATTTCCTACATATTCAATAGTTTACTCCAGTGTTGGAAATTAGCAGCAGCCACCAGCCAAATGTAAAGTATGCAAGTGGCTGCTAGATTTGCTTCAGTCACCAGCGAATTAATAAAACAATGGTAATCTATTGAGTGTCTGGTAGGTTTTGGAATCCACCACACTCTGTAGCAGGTGGGCAAAATAGTTTATTTCCATCACTGGTTCCCTGTCTAGTGAGGAGGAAAAGGAGATTTCTGACTGTGATGGCTCATCATCGTATTGCACCACCGCTGTGAAATGATAATATTCACATCTATCAGTGGCAAAGCATTGCAGGTGGGATTGTAAGCCAAAAGTTACGGACACAACTTATTCATTAATTTTGAGGGAACCATATTGCATGAATTTCACACTGAGAATTTGTTGAGTTGAATTCATAAGCTTGAGAAATGTTTTCCTCTTGGAAGTATTCGTACTGCTACTCAATTCTTAATTTGCCACATGTAGTGGGATTGACAGTCCTCTTATTTTTCTCGCAGGTGTACATGGAGACAGGTTAACGATTCTGCAGTCTCCAGAGTTTGTGTCCTTCCAGAAAGGAGACTGGCCCATCTCCGGAGAGAAGATCCCTGACCTGGTGGCTTTAACCATGGGCTTCTCTGTTCAAGAGGTGACTTTTTATTTATTGAATGCTCCACGAGTCGTCTTTATTGTTTGTGTAGAGTCTATAATAGATATATTTTTTTTAATTAATCAAATGACAAAATTCCAAAACCTAATAAGAAGTATCACCCAAATCTGCAGCCCCCATTGGATCTATGGAGCTGTATAATGTCTTTCAGCTTGTTGGTAGCTGTCTGACCTGCAACATCTTCTACATCATTATTCTTTTTTTCCAGCTAAAAGAGACTTAATGGTGACCTTATATTTCTCCGGTGGCCCAGAAACACCACTCCAAATGATTGAGAATAGTTTTTTTCGAAAACAGAAATAAGCAACTGTATGCTAAAGTTCGTCATATCAACTTAAAAACGTGATGATATCAAGGTGTGTGAGCATCTGATTACGCCGGCCTTCACAATGTGTGTTCATTTGTACAGGATCTGTCGTGGCCAGGCCTTCAGGCTGGCCCGTTGTTCCAGCGCCCCCGCGCCAACGTACTGGTGGTGGTGAGAGGAGTGGATAGCCTGGCCCTGCCTCAGAGTGTGGCCTCCTATCCCTTGGAGAATGTGAGTCAGACCGGACTGTGGAATCGGGATGATGTTTTGTGCAACATTACTGAAGGATGCAATGGAATTAGGCTCAGTCAGTCAGTGGGTCTTGTTCTTCTTCCCTGCAGCCGGTACCCTTCACCTTGGATAGTGTCGCAGAGACGGTACACGCTCTGTTTGCTGAGGACACGCCTGTAGTGCTGCAGCTGGCCCCCAGTGAGGAGGTAATGAAAATATACTGGACCGAACAAAGCACACTCCCCATTTGTGCCATCACGCTTTTTACGATACATCTGTTTGTTGTCTCTCTCAGAGGTTGTATATGCTGGGGAAGGCCAACGCTGTGTTTGAGGACCTACCTGTCACCCTGCAGCAGATCCGTGCCCGTCTGTCCCAGGATGGCTCTGTGCTGGCCTCTCTGCCGCTCAACTCCCTCAGCAGAAATGCAGAGGTCGGTTTTTCAAACGGCAACATTGTGTCCACATTTAGACCCACTCCAAACACAACCACCATTCTTTTACATGTGCGTTTTAAAGACAGCCAGCATGACGTGATGGCTGATTCTGACTGAAATATCACCATCACCTCCAAAAGAGGGTGTATAAAATGCATATTCTCATGCAGTTGGCTCACGGTATTCTCCGTGTGTTGCTGAGATACTTAACATAAAACATAGCACCCTCATACCTTCGTTTCTGGAGAGCTCTGCAAATAACGTGAACAGATTGTCCTGATTGAGATTGTTTTTGTCAACTAGAGTCCTTGAAGTGTATCAAGAGGTCCACTGGGAGTCCGCTCTGCCTTTCTGACCTTTTAACTGTTTCTGCTCTCCAGGCTGATTTGCTGTTCCTGTCTGAGGTCCAGGTACTGCATGACATCACAGCTCTGGTAAGTCGTCGGGGTTGGCAGAAATCAGGCTGGAAATGAGGATAGTTCTTGCGTTGTGGATCAGGTGGCTCTGTCATCTTCCCCTCTTGTAGCTGCAGAGACACAGACATTTGGCGAAGGACCACTCACCTGACCTGTACTCTTTGGAGTTGTCTGGTCTGGAGGAGCTCAGCAGGCTCTATGGCCAGGACTCCCTCCAGTACCGCGATGCCACTGCCATTCTGGCCTCTGTCCTGCAGAAAGTAAGGAGAAGGTCTCAACGGGCCTCATTCACAGAACCTCCTCAGATTTTAGTTTAACGTCTCTACACAATCATACTTTTGTCTTTTTCACTGTAGTTTGGAGACGATGTGTATGGTCTCTATGGCAACAGCGCTGTGGTGGAGGTTGTCACAGTCAAGACCTTTGAAGCTCCTTTGACCAGGAGGTCCCGGTCCATCCTGGAATCCAAACAGATTGTAAGTCTTGTTAACTGACTTACGTATATATTCCAAACAGAAGTTTAAGGACAACAGACAATGATACACCCATTCAGGCATTAATGATGATTTGTATAGCATTATGAAATAGTTCGCAGAATATTAGAAACGCCTCTCGCAGTGCAATCAATTTCAACATCACTACAAATTACCACCTGCAGAATGAAGTTGAATCGACACCTCCGTAAAAAAAGATTTAAAAACCCTGAACATTATGACCGTTATTCAATGTTTTTGCAGGGCTGTTGTATAAGAATACATGAGTTTTAGTTGGGTGTACCTAATAAACTGGCAACTTAACGTATGTTTGGCACACGTCGGTATTGTGCCATGGTGCGCTTGCTCTTTTCCCCCCTTGCCTCCGTATGTAATCATAAGTAGTGTCTAATATGATGAGGGCTGCTGTATGACACTGATAAGATGAAGTCCCTCAGAAGGCCATTGTGTGCCATATTACATGGTTCATGGACAGCAGTTGGTGTGTCATACAGCGTCATATGATTGGTTATGATGGTGAAATGTGATGGCATGATGGTTTTGTGGTCTGCAGGCCGCGGTTTACAAAGTCCTGGCAGCACGTGGAGGTGTGAAACCATCTCTGCTGCCGTAGCGCTTCCTCAGAAATGTAACTGCACGTCTGGTCTACCACAGGCCTAAGTGATCTTCTCGTTTTCAGTATCACACACCTAGCAAAGGCATCTTCCTCCGCAAACCGTCTGCTCACCTGATCGCTGCTCGTTATCACGGTGAAGGAACATAAACATCGCGAGACCAGTCGTACACTGTCAACAACCCTCTAACCTAAATATCCACGGCTGCTGTTCTACACTGTCATTTAACAGTTTTTAATGTACAATTTCCTTTTTAACGTGTATGTATCATCTGTCACTGTCAATATAAATCCTACTCACCGTATATACAGTCTATAGTCAGCTTTACATGTACGTACATAATCATCCAGTCCATGTATATCCATTAAGTATCTATTTCATTGCACTGTTTGTTTTGTTTACACCTTACAGAACACTAGTAGTGTGTATACAGACGATCTATGACTTATTGTCTGTCCAGCTTTGTTTTCCTTGTCTTCTATTTCTGTGTAAGTACATCGTGAGAAACGCTACAAAAAGTCGGAAGAGTCAAATTTTTTTCGAATCAGACATTTTGCCATCATGTCATAGCGGTAAAAGCACAGGTGTAAATCTTGGCATATCATTTGGGTGAGCTGGTTTCACGGCCCTGGTATTGCACATGTTGGCTCACTGTCATGGCTGACTGGGGACACTTGAAGGAACTGAGCCATCGTTAACGAAATTCATTTCACTTGTGCGATGCCAAGTCCTAAAGACCTGCTACACTCCGGTCGTCTCCTGCTCTTAGGGATATGTGATTTAAAGGACAATATGGCCCGATCTGATGTTGTGGCGGCACTATCAATGGGTGAAATCGGACACCGAACTAAAAATCAGAACCTACGCCGGTAGTGTTTGTGGTGGGACTGTCGGTAACTCCTGGTGTGAAGTACAAACCCAGGTCCAGTCCCATGCCTCTCTGTTTTTATGACTTAGCTCTGGAACCAAAGGATGCTCTGATCAGTCACTCTAGAAACAAGGGGGAATGGGGGTGAGTCCTAGTAGTCTTGTTAATGGATCTTATTAGATGTTACACTCGCATCCTAATGTCGGATTCTTTTCTTTTTTTGTTTTTGCAGAGTAACCCCGGCAGCCCTTACAACCTGGCCTACAAGTACAACTTCCAGTATGCCGTGATCTTCAACATTGTGCTGTGGCTGATGATCGCTCTGGCTCTCGCCGTCATCGTTGTCGCCTACAACCTGTGGAACATGGACCCGGGGTACGACAGCATCATCTACAGGATGACCAACCAGAAGATGAGGGTGGACTAAGTCCTGACCCTCAGCACTCCGGTTGTCCCCTTAGATCTCTCTAGTGAATGTTTGTGTTTTGTGTGAGGTCTCGTTTAGTGGAGAAGAACAAACTGACAGCTTGATGGGAGGAAGGGGCGTAATACTGAGTCGCCTTTTTGTTTACAACGGTGGCTGGATAACGGGGGAAAAAAATCAACATTACAGGAGTGGTTGTTAACTTTTCTTCCATAGAGCAGTTTGATACCCTTCTCCACTGATGTATACACTGAATTCATTCAGACTTCCTCCCTTCAACCTCAGTTCACATCATTCCTTAAGACTTAAACTCCTCACTAACTATGTTTCATTTGTTTCCCTCGTGATTGCAACTGTATTTCTATTGTAATATGAAAGAGTGAGTCTGGTTCCTGTGTGGAATTGTTGTGCTTGTCTTGCTGTGTGAGATGTGTTAAGTTAAATGGAATCTGTGTATATATTGAATATACAAATGCAACTGTATGAGAAACTGCTGTGCTCTTATTGTGAAAAAGATTTGGGCAGTGTTTAGTACAGGTAGACTGGCGGTTTTCCCCCTGCTTCCATTCCAAATGCTAAATACATATTGGATGAGATGAATAGTTGATCATTATGTTGTTAGGATTGGACAAGGATAAATTAAGCTCTGTAAATCGCAATAAAATGCCTGACAATAAATTATTCCATGGGTCACCCTGATTTAAAGGAGCAGTGTTTCATTTCATTAATTGGAGCATGTGCTTAATTTAGGGAAGAATTAAAGTTGTAATGTTTCAAATTAACTTCAATCTTTTTCCTAACCTTTTTGGCTAGTAAACCTTTACAAGTGTAGTAAATGTCATGTTTTAGTTTATTAATTGTCAGCAGTTAAACCTAAGTTTGCCCTTTCTAAACTTAAATGCTTTAATTAATCTAAATAACTGTTTAAATGATCCAATATTTCCGTGACTTTGTGTATTTCTACATGTGGTATTGCTTATTTTACTTAAGTATATGTGCTGAGTACTTCTTCCACATATGAATAAACAGTATAAGATAGTTCATTTGAAAAGGTATTACTGATGTCAGACTTATGTGCTACTTCTCTACGTATTTAAAGTGTATCTTTTATGTGTGTATTGTTTTGCTTCACATCCCAGCTAGCATCTACGTGGTCCGGAGGATCCGGGCTTCCATCGCTGCTGGAGAGCAACTGGAGAAGCCCATCATCACACCATGTAGTGCTATTGGTAAGACAATGACAACAACCACTACTGCGACTTCTGCAAAGAAACGGGAGGAATAACTGCACAATTAAACGTATTCATGACTTCACTCTTTGTTCTTAAGTTGTCTTACCATTATGTCATGAAGTGAAGAAGACTTGATCGCTGTCTTTTCGACTGCAATTTTGCTGGATCTGGTGCAATAACATTTATTCTAGTGCCATAATTACATTCATGTTAGTGCAATAATTACATTTAAACTAGTGCAATAATTACATTTATTCTAGTGCAATAATTACATTCATGTTAGTGCAATATATATATTTATTGTAGTGCAATAAATACTCTTATTCTTGTGCAAAATTACATTGTTTTATTACTTTGACTTATTATGTTAGCACCTGTGGTGTTGGCTGTGGCTGTTTTCTTGCTGAAGTTGTTAGTTAATCACACTGATTAGCAGTGGACTGCAGTGTTTGAAGGCCGGCTCACCAACCTCTCTCCAGGGGCTGAGCACGCCTGATGTTTCTGCTGCTGTATCAATAAATACATAATAATGATGTTTGTACACATTCATACGGAAATTATTATAAGGCTGAGTGTAATGACCAAGAAATAAAATATTTTTTTCGTGACATTTTGACTTATAGTAGGAAAGGCTCAGGTTTAAAAAGAAACATGAATAATGGTAACAGCAGGGAACACCTTTCTCATTGGCTTCACTCTTCAGAAACCAAGGTCGCCGCCTGCTTTAAAACATACTACATATATATTTTGTTAAGCTTGTTTGATTCTCATCAGATTCTTTTTCTTGTATTTCCACTTTCCAAAAACATTTTCTTCAAAATTAAACATTTAATACCTTTAAGGCAGATTCTGTACTCGGTCCTGAGCTAAAACAAAGGCTGATTCTACTGTCATCCAAAACAGTGTGTAGATGAATGCAGTCCTTTATTTTATTGATTAAACACCGTGGTCCTGATATTGTAACAGGTATGTTTGCAATGCATCTCTAAATTTGTATAATTTCCTGCTTGACAAAATAAATATTAAAAGGCTCCAGAATTTAACAGTGTGATGTCATAGTATAGTGTGATATGTCATAGTGGTGTGATGTCCTAGTCTAGTGTGATGTCTTCGTTTAGTTTGGACCAATCTGCTCTGGGGACTCCAGATTACAATCAGGCTTATTAAAAGTTTTATTTTAAGGCTACGTTGACGGAAAGGGTTCAGAAAGACAGGAAAAATAAACAAACAAGTAGAATACACAGGAAAAGAAATATAACAAAATACAGACTGTTTTAAGTTGGTTGTAACGAAAGCAGTTGACTGTCGATAGCTGTTAGTCCTGTTCATAGTGTCAGCTGTGTCTTGGACTGCATATGTAGCTCTGTACCCACTGATGTGAGGAGGCTGTCTCAGAGCCCTCCTTCCTCACGTTCTCCTTCCGCCCGAAAAAAAGCTCATTCTCCTCCCGTCCTCTCCTCTCGTTCTCTCGTTCTCTCGTTCTCTTCTCTTCCTCGCCTTCTCTTCTCATCCTCTTGTCCTCTCCTTCTCCTCTCGTCCTCGCCTTCTCCTCTGGCGTGGCTTTGATGTCCCTTTCTACATTCCTGAACTGATTTATGATAAAAAATGAACTGATTGATGATTTAAAAAAATGAACTGATTGATGATTTAAAAAAATGAACTGATTGAATGAACATATTCCCTCATATGCCCTCAAAAGTTTTTATTCTATTTACGTTGAAAATTATGATTCCGTTATCTAACGTCTCTTTGTACGTTACGTTATATAATTCTATTCTATTTTCTCAATTTTTTGTCACACTTATTTTTACTATTATTTCTGTTATTATAGCTTTCAGTTCTATGATATTAGATATGTATTATTTTATTGTATTTATGTTGTATAATTTTAAGCTATTTTATAAGCTTCTATTTCACACTGTTTTACTATTACTGTTATTATAGCTCTTACTGTAATTCAAAATTATAACATTGTTTTTATCATTTCTATAGTCTTACGTGCATTTCCCCAGCAGAGGGCGCTGCAGGATCACATGCCAAATGCGGTCATTTTAATCACTTGAGTTACAGAACATGGCGCTGTTATTTGTTGATCTGCTCTTTTTACAGTCAGACTCATCACAAGTCTCAACACTACAGCCTGAAACATTCACCCAAACAGTTTAAGAAGCCTTTATTTATAAAAAATCAATTGATGATGTAATAAATCACAACATACTAAATAATTCAGTGTTTGTGCCCATTGGCACTTTATTCACGTTCAACTGTGGGAAAGTGGCAGACATATGACGTTATAACAGTAATAGATTATGTTCATTATTTAGAATATTTGTTTATTTATTTAATGTAGCTCTCCATAAATTGATCGCTGGAGCAAACACGTTTGAAAGCGCGCAACTTTTACTTGGAAGGCGAGCTGTCTCTGTTTCCAACTCTGGACTTCCTTTACTCAGTTTTCATTATTACATTTGGATAATGGAACAAGCTGATGTTTTGGTGCACGTGTTCATTCAATGCGACAAAAACACAGACAAAGCGTTAACCGGGTTTAGGCAGCATCGGCTATCGAACAATGAACTCACACGTAGCGGAACACATGTGCATTAACACAAGTAGACCAATATAAAGTGAACAATGGAACATGAATTCTACTTCGTGCACGGACCAGTGAAGTCACTATCAACTCACCATAGCCCATCCCAGACATTACACCAAGAGGATGCGATCCGCATTGTGCCCGTTCAGACTGAGGTATATATATTTATCTCTTTAAGAAACTCCAGACTGTTTTAAGAGTTCCCGGGTCATCATTATAAATAGCAGAGGGGGTGTGAGTGAACGCGATAGCCCGAGCAGGAGCTGTGGTTTCTGGCTAAAACTCAACCCCCGAACAGTCCTCGTCCAGAGGTTGATGCTGCGTTCATGTGCTCTGCGTATCTCGGCGCTCTGAAATAACACGTGGTGCTTTAATTGGGGTCTAAAATAGTGTCACGGTAAAACTTTTTCCGGCTGTGAATTATTTAAGAAATCAACATACGGGACTCTCCTAACATATCACCTAATCAAAGATTACACAAAGCAACGGACTGTCCTCTGTAATGTGAATTATTTACTCGCCAAAAGATGTCGATGGTTTTGGAGTTATGCAAGAACAGGTATGGAAGATGACGTGTAGGGAAAGTGTACTCAAGTATGCAATTTCCTATTAGTATGAGTAGCCGAGTATTTATTCAGGTCATTGGAGTAGCTACCATTCAATTTTGCTTTACCAAATGACCAGCGTTTGTATTGTAGTACAAATATCCGACATCAAGTGAAGGCATCTTGACTGAGTGCAGGCTTTGAAGTTCGTCAGTGTGACAGGTTCGAGTCTGTTGCTGTGAATCCGTCAGGTGGTGAGTCATACTGCTGCTGGATAAACACGAGGCAGTTTAACAACATTACAAATGGTAGTTAAGACACAGTCAATATATATAAATATATATTAAAGTCCGTGTTAGTTAAATGTATATCCATAGTATGACAGACAGGTGACGGAGACGGTTCAAAGGGACGGTGAGAAGCAGCAGTGAAAGGTTCCGACTGAATCTGCTAGTAAACGCATCAGAATCGCACGTGGGGCAGATGCCAACACAGTTTGAACCAGACTTCGTCGCGAGCTTCTGCGTCGTGCCAGAAACACAGGAAGAAGTGTAAAGACGGATGTATGACAATGACCCACGCTGTGAACGCGATCAGACGCGTTTTTTTGTCTCCTCTCCTTTACTTTGATATTTTAGCGACACATGAGAACCACCAGCTAGATTAGTTCACGCACCGCTCTATTTGGATTATTCGGTGCACTTTTTGGACCACGAGTGTGACTTTTATCGACAGTGAGTGGACAAGTATTTGAGAAAACATGGGGACTCAGGGCACAGGACGGAAAAGGTCCACCAAGAAGGAGAGGTCGACGGCCGAGGACGATACCCTAAACCTCATAGCGAGAGAGGTGAGCGGAGAACTTTCTCAAACGTTCAATGAATCCTTCCTGTCAGGTCTGACATGAGCGAGAACACGGCAAGGAGTCAAATAACAGGTCTTCCTCAACCTACATAGTGACTGATGTGTTTCATTACAGTTACCCGATGTTTTTAGTTGTCACAGAGGCTGACAGTTGCTGATATTCACTGACTCCAAGTTTCATGTCAGAAATCATAATTTATCCATCATTTTCCCCACCGAATGAAAAAAAGAAGAGCTTAATAAAGCACACAGTTTCCACTGACACAAATAGCCTAGCTACCGCTGTCTGTACCCAGTAACGCTACATTTCATCACTGTCTTTGGGCTAATAGTCCTTTGTAGACGTTATAAGGTAACGGATTACACTGTCTGTATGCCCCAAGCTTTTAAATAATTATTTTCCAATACAGTATGAAAATGAACTTGTAAGGACTTGAAACGCGCTTGATTACAGTCGTTAAAATGAGGTATTGTTGCCTGGTGACATAGCTGCAAGCAGGGTGTGCTTTCTAAAGCTCTCTCTCTCCAAGAGCTGACAGCTTGTATGTAGAAACGCATTTAATTCACAAGCTGAAGAAGATTGGTGTTCCTGTGCACAACTGCATGTCCACGCGACAACGACACAATTTACACAAGCTGATTTAATAGAGAGATTATATGCTAAAACAATACCTGAATGGTGCTTTTTAAAATATAGCAGTATCCACTTTACATGAACATAACAGTTTGCTAGATTATAACCACAGGTTTTGCTCACCTGGATGGTACGTTATATTCAAGACAGGGCCGGTATTGGCTGATTTATCATTCAACCAAACAATATGGTGAATTTCTCATTACTGTATTGTAGTTATGCACTTAGACATTACAATGGGGTTATGGTAATCATTGTAGGAAGATCTATCTGTGCAGTAGAATACAGCAGTGTGTCAGGACTCAGTTCTTTTTGACCAGCAGCTAATTATAATAGTTTACTGTACTGTAAGAAATAGGCCTTTCATGTGCTAACCCGCAGGAGTCGTTGGGCTACCCCTCAATAATGCAAGACCGAATGTGGGCAGCAGCTCCACACAGTTGTTTCTAACGTCGTGTTGTGACAGGTTTCCACTGTTTCCAGGTCTCTAATCTCTGCATTGTGCTGCGTCTAGTGTAGGACAGATGAATGTTTTGTGGTAGGAATAATAACCTCGTGTGTCGTCAGGAGGACTAAAGCCAGCCTCTCTTGAAGTGTGACACCCTGCACGCTTTGTCTGTTCTCGAGGTGTGAAACACGGGCAGAAAATCAATATTTGGGTTTTAATATCAAAGCTAAATGACAACCATGTACAGAAACTAAAGCAAAGTCGACCAGTTTTCCAGTAATTTATCACAAAGAAAAATATTTGAACATTCTCCTTTATTCCAGTAGCTTAGAATAAACTGCTTGTTTGTCCATCAAAGCTCCCTAAAACAGATAAGATTGCCATCTGAAATGGGCAAGTTACGTTCAGGATCATATTAACGTTTGAATGGTTTATGGATGAGAATATTTTGAGCATACTGCTCCAGGTTATGTCGTGGAAATCCCCCAAGTCCACATCCCATTGTAGCACCTTCAGTTTGGATGAAGGTACATAAAGTTGTTTTCTTTCCGACTTGTTTTAAACGGTTGAATAAAGTTAAAGTGGTTAGCATGTTTGTTCCGATGCTAAAGTAGACCTGCTTGCTAGCTTGTTTTCCCTACGGATGTGTTTGCATTATTCTATGATCATGTTGTCGTCAATCATTTCTAATTATGTAAGAGAAGATGTTTTTTTTTACTTCCTTCCTAGGTAAGTTAAAGCGATAGACTGCACATCTTTTACAACAGACTTCCACAGAGAGGACCATGGTAGTATAAGGAGAAGAGTGGGTTTCTCTGAGCATGTTATATCTGTGCGATACTGAGCAATGAACACAGGTTCTCCCATTTCTGACTCAGCATGACTCGGCATGGATCCTGCTGCCGGTTACCCAGCTAAATTTGAGTTTTTCTTACAGTGAGGTGATGAGCATGAAAACCTGAACGCCCCCATCACAGCCATCGCCCCGATTCAGGGCAGCTTGCTTCAGTTTTTGGGAGGAAGTTGTGTCTGTGCTCAGCCGACCCGGATGTTTCATCCTATTTGCATGTCACTGTTAACTGACATACACACTCTGTTGTCGTCACTCCTCAGCTGCGATGGCTGTGGTGAAAGCCGACCGAGGTCTGGCTGTTTTGAATGTTATCTTCTCTCAACTGCTGAGCTGACCATTTGCACAGCAGGGTCAGAGTATCTGAGGTTGCACATTCCTGTAGCCGGCCATCGTTTCTTGTCGTAGTCTATTTGCAGTGGCGGGAGGCTGAATGTTTGAGGAGACGAGGAGTTTGACAGAGCTCACGCACAGTCGGTCAGTTGGTCAGCAGATGCACGATAGCCGAACATGAGATTCTCTTTCTTGTGTGCATTGAGGCCCAACTCCAACAATTACAGCTCCTAATTGTGGCCAGTGTTCTGTCACATATGTGCAGCAGAGAGAAAGTCTGTGCCTTTAAGTAGCAGAGGGGTCAAGTCCCTCACTGGCAGTCCTCTGACAGGATGGTATGTCAGCCCTGATGAGTTGGCCCGTTCTGCAACAGAGTTTTAAAAATAGACTCTCCTGAAAGATCAGCTGTTGCTGCACCCTAGTTTTAGATTGGGTCTGTTGGTGGGGGATGGGGATGGAGGAGGAGGGACATGGCTCACCAACTGGCCATCCCACCAGCACGGGAACAGCATGTCGCTGCATGGAGTCGTTTGGCACTGCTGTGGAAAGCTTTTCTGTGGCGAGCAGAAGGTTGGAGAGTTGGTAGTTTGAAGCTGCTGTTTCAGGTCATAGACGTGGTCCATCAGTGTCGTGTTGCGGTACATATCTCTACTCTAACTCCCCTCAGTATCACAGGGCTCAGACAAGCTGTCAATACTGTGAACCGGACCAAGCGTGGGCCCAATGGGAGAAGACCACACAGCAGGAAAGACTGTCAGCACAGACTACCAGAGCTGTAGTAATTCTGCACTTTAGGGAGTTGTTTCCCTGCCCATGTCACACAGTATAAACATTCATTACCATCATACTGACCTTCACTGCTCTGAAGTATTACAGGGCTTTGTTGAATGCTCGATTCTGGTCCCGGTATTCTACGCTGCTATAAATAACAGACCGCTGCTATGGACGCAGTTCTGATCTGCGTACAATGGAATTTTTCGTAACGTGAATCTGAGTTTTTCCAGTTTAAGGTGTTTCATAACATCTTTGATCAATGTAATGTATAGAGATTCATCGATTGTAATTTTCTTTGCCAATTCTGATTTTCTTTCCAAGAATTACAATTTATTTCCTTAAAAACACACATTGTTACAGAATTGTATTTTGATTTAAATATTTGCTTTGTTAAAAAAAATACATTTTTAATTCGGTCATTAAATAAGTCATTTTAGATATATATTATAAGTAGCTTCGAGCTAGTGTTGGGAAGTTAACCAGGTCATTATTGTCTCTAATATCTGTTTTAAATGGCTATGCAAACATCAAACTACTGTATATTCAAGTTTCTCACTAAAAACTACATTTTACAAGATAACATTTGAACACATCATGGCTTCATAATTTTGCATCACCCAATACTCATTTTTACTGAATAGAGCTTGAATGCATCATACTCAAGTCCATGCAATCTCAGATAACGCCTGATTCCAGTCCACTAGAACTGATCTACTTGCTCAAAGGGTTAAGAACCTTGCAAGGGTGGAAGTGAGTACACCAAATACAGCCAGTACTGGGTGAGGTTTTACCACTTTGTTAATGAAGGCTGCCACCACAAGGTTGACATTTGTGATTTCCAGTGAAATGTCTCAACTATTGGATGGATTGCCGTTCCAGTTGGAGCAGAAACTCATGTTCCTCTCTGGATGAACCGGTGACCCCTTTGCTTTACATCTAGCGCCATCACTAGGTCATTTAAAATGTTGGACGTTTACCCGGTCAGCTGTAGTGTCTACTCTGATGAGCAGGCAGCTGCAGCTTTTGGTTTTGGTAATTTACCAACCAGTTCATCACACAGCTCTGAGGACAACAGGACAATTTGGTAAAAAGGATTAATCAGATCCCCACATGCTAGATCTTGCTGATGGAGATTCCAGCTTGTTGATGTACTTCTGTATTTAAGTCCATCCAAGCTACATTTGTGCACTTTTAAAGTGAAATTGTCCGAAACTCAAGTTATTACATAGGTATGTCCAATGTTCTACTTATAACAGAGCTGCTTTGGTGAAGTTCTTTATGTTGTTAATAATGGAAGCTGGGCAAATACCACCAATCTGTATCTATTAGAGTGGAAAAAAAGACCTGAAAATGTATTGTTTTGGTTTGAGTGAAGATCATTCATATAGTGTAAAAGTTCAAATGAACAGTACAAACACATTAGTTAT
This sequence comes from Melanostigma gelatinosum, assembly GCF_949748355.1. Lineage (NCBI taxonomy): Eukaryota > Metazoa > Chordata > Actinopteri > Perciformes > Zoarcidae > Melanostigma > Melanostigma gelatinosum. The sequence continues at coordinate 4,232,783 of NC_136643.1, read as the reverse complement.
CCAACGTACAGTAGATCTCTGTAAGCTGCCCCTCTGGGTGGGGTGTCTCCTGTAAACCACAATCCTATAGTGAGACAAGTAATAAGTAATTGGGTTCAACACATACAAGAGAACACAGCAGCCAGCAGTTTAAACTAACGTGTCAGCGAGGGCCAGCGGGACTCCAGGTCCTATTTCAATCTCGCAAGTGGAAAGTGGTCGGTGCACGGACTGTGTGGGCATCTACAAGTGCACCTGCTGTTTTGGTTCATGTATGTGCATCAGCCCAAAGTGAGAAAGGGCTGAGTGAAGTGTAATATAGACCAGGTGGCGTGGTGTTCGACAAATACACTCGCAGAACGTCCCATCATCGCTCTGGATCCGTGGCGCGACGTGAGCGCACAAAACTGCAGATCTGCTGAGTTGCTCTTATTTGTTAGTCACATTGCATTTGGTCTAGTATGTAGTTTGCTCTTGTTAATAGGTGGCAGCTGACATCGCTCGAGAAACAGACTAGACGTGGTTCTGAGACGTTTATTCACAACATCCACAACATGCTTCGCTCCTCCTCATTTGAATGAACCGTCTGCTGAATGGATGAAAAATGATCTCTCCAGCTGACTCTCGCACTTTACATTGAGGTGGAAACTGAAATAATGATTAATGTGCACTGTTCCTGGTAAATCAATAAATAAAATAATTATTACTCCCAGTAATCTGAATGATGGGATTACTGTTGTGTTTAGCCACAGTCATTCATAGCAGACCTCCCATGTTTCTGTTGATGGTCTGTTTTGTCTGCGTGAGTTTGAGGGGTCAGCCCACACTGCGGATTAAGTCTCCAGGTTGGTGCTCGGTGGTTGTCAGAAGCTCAGTGAAGCGTTGAAGAGAATAGTGTTTAGAGTGGATTAGGGTGAGGAAGGGGAAGCCCACCACACAATCCCCCTTTTTCATTCTTAGTCAGTCCCTCACGTAGCCACAGCCAAGTTAATCTTTAATGCTGGAGACAAGCAACACACATTTACACAATGACAGCCAACAGTAGAACTCTGCACTGAATAAATAGTGAACTTTTGTCACACTATCCCTGTACGAGAATAAGAATCTACCGCCTTTTTAGAAGTTTTAAATGTGCTTCACCTCTAAACATGGCACTTTAAGTTTCCTGCAGTTGCACTTTGGGCGAATCAAACAGCTGTGACACCCAGAACATGTCTGTAGCAGATTGACATTGTCCAGTGAACACCCATTATGCCATCAAGTACTTAAACAAACATTAATGGTCCAAACTAATTACGTGTGCATTTCCTGATAAGTGTATATACACAAACCACCGGCTTCAGTTAGGCTTGGCTCGTCTGACTTGCGTCTCCTTTAAAGGAAGTGGAGGCTCTGCATTCTCTGGCTTCCTCTTGATTACATCATCACATGCACAGGCCGTACAGATTGTTATCACAAACTCCTTCCTGTTTATTTGTCCAGGCCTGAGTTCTTTTCCACAGTTTAGGAAAGTGTGTGTGTGTGTGTGTGTGTGTGTGTGTGGCTCAGAGGAATTGGAGTACAGGTATTACAATATATCAAATCAGGTACACTAAGGGTGGGGGTGCACTTATTCAATTTGATGAAGACGCAGGGGCGATACCACTCCTGACTGCAAGGCGATGTTAATAATACAGACATGTTGCCAGATTATCTCATTTAAATCCTGTTTAAATAATGATATATACGATCATATATTTGATTAGGAACACTTGAAAACAGATATTCTGATAAGCCTCTTGAACATTGGTCTATAATTACACACCATAGGAGATGCACCATGGACACTATTATTGTCGAGCCCTGTACATACATGGCTTACTTCATTACCCTTTAAATTACAATGTTTGTTACTTTACATAACATTCATTTGGTTGCTTTTGTTCAAAGCAACTTCAATAAAGTAGTGCTGCAGGAATGAGTCCTAACACCCAGAAATGAGTTCTTATTTCTGTGCTTCCAGTACTCTATGGATGTTTGATTAGATGCCTGAAACAAGGTTTGCAGTTAACACAGGCATGAGATATTTCAACGTTTTCTTTACAATATAAAATACGTCAGTATGTACCCAGCTTGTGAATTTTGAAGCTTTTAACATCTTTAAAATGGCCTTGCTAGCTTGGTATAGTTTGTCTATAGCCTAACGTTAGCTTTTTACTTTCAGCAATTTACATTTACACTTAAAACAATCTTAGTGGTGTTAATTTATGAATATTATCTTGCTGAGAAAAACACAAGTATCATAAACTTGTGTTTGCCACAATTAACAGCTATGTTCAGAGAGCTACAGTGCAAGTTTTCTTCTAAGAAATGAGATGGAAGTGCAAGCATGGGGTGTAGTCTCAAGAGTTGAGTTTGCCGCCCTGCGGTGTAAGTTGGGCAATGACTCTGCTGTCCAGATGTCAGTGGGGAGTTCACTCCTGCCATCATTTTGAGGACCAGGACAGAAAAGAGCCTTGACTGTGGTGAATGCCCACAAATTCCTCGGAGTGAGTTTTTCCTTTCACTGCCCTGTTGGCCGGCTGCACAGTCCTGAACTGAATGTGAGCTGCCTCATGGTGCCAGTTGGGAACCGAGAAGGTGTGGGAAAATAACCTCCTCTATTAAGATGTAGAAAACGCTGGAGTACTCCCTGTGACGAGTAGGATAAACTTAATGTGAAAAGTCGCCGGATCCCTGAAGTCACAGCCCGTCACAGTCTCCCTTTACTAAACCATGTCAGTGTGCCTGTGAGCAAGGCATGTACTTGGGTCATTGCTCAGAGGCAAGGGAGTAAAACATATTTGTTTGAAAGTGTGTGACCCCCTGCATGCAGCGTAAAGAAATAAATCATCCTTTGTCACAGAAAGTTCTTTCTGCAACCGATCTCCTGTTGTTCGCTGCGCACACAGAGCTGCATTGTGTAACTTCTTGTGAGGCATCGCTGTCTCCCATCATGCTTTAGTAGCAGTCAGAGTTGCAACATAAACTGTTGCTGCCCGAGGCACTGTTTTCAGGCTACAAGAAGCTTCCAATTACTCTTTCAAAGAAAACAGTGAGGGCCCCATAGTGTGTAACTAATTACAAACATGTGAGTAACAACCAGAATATCTCAAGTGATGGTCATAAAAACCCTGATGTCATGATTATGTCCCAGTGTTAGCAAGAGGCAAAACAGAGGAAAGAGTAATGTTGCTAATAGGCTGAACAATCAGAGAGATGGCCCACTGTTGGGCTTGTTTTCTGTAACCAGTGTAGCATCAAAGCACGGTGGTATTGGCAAGCTAACTAGCGGACGGCAGGCTTCTAGCTAGCTTGCTAATTCCGCCCTCTATCTTACTACTCTGCGCTAAGAGACTACTTGGTGAGGAGAGCAGGCAGGAGCTCCAGAGACTAGCTAGCTAACTAGCCACCTCTGGAGATGAACAAGGAGCTAAAAAACAAGCCAACAAAACTTGCTAGCCAGCGGTACCCAACATGTTCACAGAATTATTCTGCCTCGACCTAGGCTCTGCCCACAAAAATACGTCATGTTTACTAACAGAGAAGTGGTCTGTACAGTACACTACAGTCTTTATGTAGTAAGACCCACAGTTTCTTGAGAGGAATGCTTCAGGATTTTCTGCTGATTATTAATAATATTAATGTGCTGGGCATGAAACACTTTATTGCTACTTCTATGGAAGGCGCTGTTTCCCCGACACTATAATAAGGTTTCGATGGTTTCATTGCATTTCTTCACTGTTAAAACCCAGCTGCCTCGCTTGATTTCTATTTTTGGAAATCCTTGAAGCACATGATTTGTTTTATTCCCGACATGCTGCAGCCCTCACAGTGGCTAACTAGTTTGTTTGCGGTGCTCAGAGCTCTACAGCTGTTCCAGATGTTTGTGGTGCAGCTGCGGTTTAGTTGTATGGCTGTGTGAGTACACTACACTGAAAATCGACAGTAAGCGATTATACTCTGCTATGCGAGTGGATATAGATATCTACTAGTCCTATTGAGGGAAAACATCAAATAACTATGTACGCACCAGTAGCCTTTTTCTTTCCAGTGAGAAGCAGACGGTAGTCCATCCTTTACTAATCTTGAATGTCTTGAATCTTCCTGACACTGAGAAGGATATGTGCTACTGTAACAGGTAGTCATCTGTTCATTGTCTGCTGTGTTTTGCATTGTAGTACATCCATTTTTGTCCATGGTTTTATATACAATACATATTTTAATATACTCCATAGTATGTGGCTGAATTTGCCATGCAAACAAATTGAGTGATTTGACAAAGCAATGCCAACTGAAGGTCCGCTCACTAGTTTCTTTTTTGGAGCTTTCAACAGTCTTCGTCATTGGAAGGAGTTTGCTCTGTACTTTGAATTGATTTTTCCAAAGTCCAGAATGAACTTTCATGCTTAATATCACTGCAACTAAACTGACTAAACTGACAACTGAGCAAACCCCATCCCCTGATAAAGGCTGTGTAAAACAGTTGGAAAAATGCCAACCCACAATTTCCAAAGTCAAGAATCATCTTTGATACATTCATTCATTATTTTCCAGTACAAAAAAAGAGAATAATAAAAACCTTAGTTAGAATTTTGCTATCATGACATTTCAGTTCACATTGTGCCTTCCATACAATAGAACACGAGACTAAAGTCTGACACCCTCAAACATAAAGACAATGTGTCATAAGTGACAGAATTTTAGTCAGAGGCTATTGGATTATTATATTATATGTTATAAGATTTTGCAAAGACTGGGGATCTTGCAGGGTCACTATTGGCAAGACTACAACTATTATTTCCCATCCTGCTCCATGTGGAAATACATTCATAAAAACTGTTCTGGCCACTGGTTCACGTCCTTGAGACTCCCCGAGTCCTTTCCTTGTCCACCCGGTTTGCTGCTTCCTGTTTGGTGCTGGAGAGAGCACACCCGTTGGTCGTTGACGATGTTCACATAATTGAACTTCACCATCCGCATGAACCAAGTGATTTTTCATGCTTGGTGTCGGTGTATTTTTCTCTGTGAGCAAGAGAGTTCGTAAGGGTTTGGAAACAAAGGCTTAATGTATCCTCCTCTGCCCCTTGTGAGTAAAAGACGTCTGTTCAGTTGACTCATGTCTATGGCTTTAATAGTGTGAGTTGAGCCACTCCCCCTTTAAGCAACATCTGGGTGCTTTATAAGGTTTTCAAAGAGGAAACAAGTGCTTTTTTCCAGTTAGTCATCATAACCTTTAACTGGATAACAGGCAAACTGTTTGTATCCACTCAATAGTCCCACCTCATTTGAAACTTGTCTTTGTCCTGCCTGTCAGCGCCCGCGGTCATGAAAATTCCCGGCCATTTTGGTTGATGAAGGCTGGCTCGGGCCGTGGGAATTCAGCTCACTGGAGACATGAGTCGCACCAGACTGGCATGTAGTTCTGGAGGGACGTGAAGACAGGACGCCCTCATCGATTGTCAGTAGACACGAGGGTTCAGGTCGACAGAAGCCAGGCCGATAGGTCTGTCCTTTGTGGTCACACACTATATGTGCACCTGAAAAGTGCCATTTTAAACCAATAAGTGTAGAATTTCTGCCCCAGTTTAATCATTTAATTGCATGAGGTTTTGTTTGCAGAATATTTTAAGTTCTTCATATAGTAACTTTAAGGAAGTACGACACTATGTTATATTGAAAAAAATCTGAGCAGCATTGATTTGTAGAGTTTATTTTTGAATTGACCATCTTGAAGGAAAACATCTTTACAATTTTGAAATGTGAACTAAAAAAAAAAAAAGCAAAAAAAATATATATATATATTTTATATATATATATATATATATATATATATATATATATATATATATATATATATATATATATATATATATATATACTAAATGATGAGATAGAAAGTCAAAATTATGGGATTGAAAGTCAAAATTATGGGATTGAAAATCAAAATTATGGGATTGAAAGTCTAAATTATGGGATTGAAAGTCTAAATTATGAGATAGAAAGTCTAAATGAGAGCTTGAAAGTCTAAATGAGAGCCTGAAAGTCTAAATGAGAGCCTGAAAGTCTAAATGAGAGCCTGAAAGTCTAAATGAGAGCTTGAAAGTCTAAATGAGAGATTGAAAGTCGAAATTAGAGATTGAAAGTCGAAATTATGAAATACAAAGTCGAAATTATGAGATTGAAAGTCAAAATTATGAGATTGAAAGTCAAAATTATGAGATACTTAAACACACAATCATAGAAGCAGCTCTTTGGCTGGTTACTGTACATTTGACATGGAAATGTATTGTGAGTACATTGAAGACTACTTTAAACGTGGCTTTAAAACACATGAAATACTTCATGGGATTGTGCAAACGCACCCTTGAAAGGATTTTAAGCTTTGAACAAAGTTATTATAATAAGTTGTTTGATATTTGTCTTTGATATTTTCTTTAATAGTTTGATCTTTGATAGAGTAATGTGGGTTTATTAACCCTAAATTAAAAAGATTTAAGTTATAATAACAGAAATGTGCTTAACTATATTTTTACATTTGTATAACTGCATGTACAATATTTTAACACTTGAATAAACAATAATCAAATGCGGAGAGTTATTTAACAATATGGTAGGAGTAGTTACATTTACAACCGGCCCTTTGTGGGCGACCATGATGCTGATGTGGCCCGGAGTGAAAATGAGTTTGAGACCCCTGCCCTAAAGTCTTCAGTTATTTTCTTTATCAGCATTTAACGTTTCAAAGGTTGTGCCCGATCTTGTGAGAGCATCCATTTTTGTAATGAACTAGCTCATTTGCTCTCAGAGGACAGTCACCCTGTTGAAATACTGCTGAATTAGAGCAGTTCTGATAGAAAGAGAGAGCATGTAGGTCAGTATAAATAGCTGCACAGGAGGAGGAAGGATGATGTGGGATTCTGTCTTTTGGCCCATTTAGATGCATCTTTGTGACTAGAGGCACCCACAGTGCACACTTGTACATGTGTGGACTGGACAGTCTGATGATCCAGGATTCCACTCACTCACATTGACTGACATACTGGTGTATTTTAATAACTACAAGAAGGTACTTTTTTTTTCTCTGAACTCGCTTATTAGTTCGTTTTCAACAACATAACAACATGCATTTTCAAACAGTTACTTTCTTTGTTTCAGCTGTATGTAGTCTTGGTACACATGATATTCAGGTACAGTGTACAACGCACAGAAGGAACAACAAACATCAGATCCAGCATTACTTGCTCACTCCAAGAGAAAAAGAGGGGGAAAATAATAAGAATAGATAATAGATTACATGCATTCATAATAAAAAAAACAAGGGATGAAGAAATAACAATTGTCCACTCCTGAATGTAGTATTGTAGGTGCTATATATGCTTTTCAGAGAGGATGGTGTATAATGTGTGTGTGTGTGTGTGTGTATAGAGAGAGTTAACAGGTATCAGTTCAACCAGATTGAGCAACATATAGTAATAACCCTCATTGTATTAATAATGCTATGACAGGACCCCATCGTTTAGTAAAATAGGCTTTTGGAGCCTTAATGAATATGTGATTTGCTCCATTTGATAGATGTCCCATACCTTTTGGATCCATATGTTGTATGTAGGGGGATCAGGTTTTAGCCATCTGATGGTTATACCCTTCAATGCTGCTGTGAGTAGTATGTTCAGAAGGTATTTTTTGGCCCTCCCATCCAGGCCTTCAGGTATCTCTCCCAAGAGTGCTACTGTGGGGTCTTGTTGGATGTCCTGTTGGAATATCTCTTTGAGGGCATCAAAGACGTCTCCAGTATGCATTTAACTTAGGGCATAGCAAGAATATGTGTGTGATTGGCAGCACGTGTTCCACAGTTCCGCCAACACAAGTTGGAATGTGTTGGGCCCATCTTTGCTACTATTTCTGGTGTTCTGAAGAATCTGGTGATTATTTTCCATTTAAATTCTCTCCAGGAGTTTGAAACTAGGTGTGCCTCTGTGCATATTTCCTCCCAGGTCTTCGGTGGTATGATCTTGTTGATTTCCGCCTCCCATCTCTGTTTTATCAGTGGGGAATTATGTAGATTCATAGATAGAAATACATTATATAGTTTACTTATTATTTTCTTATCTTCATTCCCCATCAAGAAAGAATTGTATACAAATGGCAAACTACCGGTAATAGTTTTTAAGGAACACAATGTTTGTACAGTATTCGTCCCGGCATTTGTTTTAAGTTGTTTAGTACACCAGGTGGGTGGAATTTGATGCTCCACAACAACTCTGGTGGCATCTTGTTGTTTTCAGAGAAACAGTCGTTTTCTAGTCAGCCTGTTTTGTTTTTTAAAGTAGTCAGTGGTTCAATGATTCTGTCGTCAAAAATGAACCCGTGTCCCTTATTTATTTTTTAAGCATACGCAGCAGTCTCACCCAATAAAAAAGGTACACAGTAATGTCTAGAATCTAGATGATGAAATCTTTCACACCTCTTAGTTGTAAGAGGGTTTTGCTGTGCCGCTACTCTCACACATTTAGTACTGAAACTACCAGTTCAGAGACTGACAGTTTACAAAATGGCAGGAACACAACTTTGCACATGATTTATAGGAGGCAGGAAAGTCTGAATGCTCACTTTAACCGGCAACTAACCGGTTCATTTTTACGATAAAAAGGCCCGTTCCCTTTACTCCAATGTTCCGTTGACTCAAAGAACACAGCATTATGAAGCGCTATATCCATCCACATGTTTTTGTTTTGTAGAGTAAATGTCCTGCCCTTTTATTTTATTTTCTGTTGGCTTTGCTGAAGCATGTTGTCACATTTTGATCAGGTCACGGGGTGCTCCGATTAACGATCGTTCTCAGCTGATATTCCTTCTAAATAGTTTGCTTGGTGGTCTCTAATTAGGCTGATCAGAGGAGCCGATCAGATGACTCATCGATTCTGAATTGAAATGTTTTCAATACTCGATTGTCTCTCTTTAATTCGCCCTGAGAGTTAAGAGTACGTAGAGATATTTGATAGAACTGTACCCGGTCCAAATAAGTTGACTGCTGTTATAAGAACCAATATTGTACTCGAAGCAGCCTACATTTCTACAATGGGTTTGTGTTGTTTTCTGAATCTTCTCTCAGCCATATTGTAAGTCATGTCACCGTTTAAACAGAGGATTACAGAAGAGGTGATTGCAGAATGTGAGAAACAAAATGAGTAATAGACTTGGAAATTACTCTTAGTTGTTTTTTTCCTGATCCGCTTGCTGTTGTTGGGTGGGGTTTACTGCATCCGGACAATTCAGAGAGTGTCAAGTGAGTTTTCATTCACAGGAAAGTCTTACCCCGTATGATATGATTGTCTGCATGTCCTGGCACTTATTGTATTGTGTTGTATTGTGTGTGGTACTGTAGCACCCACCCATCTGACACCTACATTTAAAACGGCTCTTTACATATTTTCCAATTATTTCCAACCCACACCGATTGATATTGAGTAACATGTCTTTACTTTGTTTCTCTTGCCCTTAATTCAAATTACGTCAATAGGTCATGTACAAGTTAATGTTCATGACGAATGCAAAAAAGAGTAAAAGTTCTTGACCCCTTAGCTTGTTAGCTGGAGTTCGTGAGAATCAGTGCTCCGTCCTCCTGAGAGCAAAGTGGCCATGTTAGCGGAGGTTACGAGCTGTATTTATGCTGCTGGAGGCCAAAAGACTGACGTCATGTTGCTCCTCTGACGCTGCAACTTTGTCAACCACAAGGGTCATGTAAGATATGATGCGTTTTAAGAGAGGGACCCTGTACGCTTCAGTGGAGATGCCTCGGCACAGGTACAGGCGTTGTGTGCGTCTGAAACGGGCACAAATGTTAAGAATCCCAAGGACAATGGGCAATCATTGACTGAGAGGAAATGCCGTTTAAGGTCAGTGAGTGAGCGATGGGGGGGAACGGCAATCAGTAAGGGCTATTTCTGGAATACCTCCGTCATCGCTCAGATGAATCTTTATTAGTTATAGTGAGTGTTTACTGAGGACAACGTTCTTTTTTCTTTTTTTTTTTTAAATGGATGTCTTGGTACCCATTCACAAATTTGAGCAGGTGTTTAGCACACACACAGCTTGCTGCAGGGTAAAAACATCTCTACTGATGCAGCAACAAGCCTGCTGTTCCAACATTTTAGGCCTCTGTCGCCCATCTCTCCAACGCTGAACCCCTTCAAGAGCTGATTCAAGCCGATGGACATTATGGAAGTCTGCAGACTTCAGAGCTCGTAACTTCAATCCTGCATCTATAACTTCAAGAGCGTACACGCTTAATGTACGGAAAACAAGCGTTGCTGCAATGAAGTGAAGTGACACAGGATGCGGACAGGGTAAAGCAGCAACCATGACAGTGCAGTCGCTTTGTGATAAGTCATATTCTATGACAATATTGCCACACTTTGTCATTTCTTTTGCGTGGTGACTACCTACATTAGCGGCAGATGAGTGAATATAAAGCTGGGGAACATGCAGTGGAGGTGGTACGTCTCACAGCATAGACGACATACACCGCCATCGAGTGACATAATACAGATGTTCTATGGTAATGAATCCGGGCAGCAGATACACAGCAGAGAGAGCAACCGGCACTCCTAGTCAAACACATTGTGACATCACTCACATACTAACATATAATCAAATATTAACAACATTTTTAAACTATAATATTATAATTGAATATATTTAATTGTATCATTATATGACACTTGCATCAAATACAATTGCATTTTAGAATGTGCTATAAGGAACAAAGACATGTATTTTTTTTTTTTTATAAAGAAGTGATAAAAAAAGTTCTGACAAGTGAAACCAATGCGGAAGTGTCTTAAAACGTGCATACTCACTAGTGACCAGCATGAAAATAAGTGTTAAGACATACAGCCCACATACTGCAAGAAGTACAAATGACAGAAAGAGTTGAATTTGGATTCATCTGGTTGTTCCTGGAGATAGATGAGATTCCTTTAGTTCCTGGAACCGGACATGTTTTACTTTGTCTTGTTTTTGTCTTGCCTGACATGGCTGTGCAGTGAGAACGGGATAGTATTCAATACAGACTCTTTTCTTGGTGTTTTCCTGTTACTTGGTCACAATGACTGACATTGGGGAAACGCATTAGTGCGCTGGTTGGAGGGATTGCAGCGACCCCGCCCAGAGGCAAACAGACTGCAACCGCATAGTGTCGGCCACAAAGCTAGAGGAAGGAAACGCTCACACACACAGTCTGTGTAGCGCACCGTCATGCAGCGTACGCGCTCTCAGAGAGGTCCTTTTAAGGAGAAGGCCCTGCTCTTGCCCCTGTGCTGAGTGGAGCAGAGGGAATGCCTTCAAATACAGAAATCTAAATACATGCGCACATTTACACGTCGTTGTTTCTGCATTAGTCTTTGCATTCCCACAAGGCTGTATACTTCTAAATACAGTCCACTACATCTGTTCACAGTTCAAAGGACCCGTGATATTCTGTGTTTATAGACACTGCTACAACACTGGTGGTCCAGTCTACTGCCACATACTGCAGTGTTGAGTCTATTTTCTGATTGTCTTTACTGATTCAATGAACCCTACAACTTTAGTTTAAGGGTTCGTTTACTCTTCAGACTGTGACAGATGCTGAAACGTATGGCGCATTCACTTCCCAACCATTAAACCACAAAACTTCACACGTCTATTAAGAACTCTGTCAAGGAACTGGACCTCTGGTCACACGCGTTCAGCATTTATAGATGTCTAGATGTGTGCCACTTTAGTCCAGCTAAATTGGCAGCTATCTTACTTCTCTTTTTCTGTTGTTTCTTTCTATTTTCTCTCTCTTTCTATTTCTTTCTCCGTTTGCCGCTCAGGCCGAGGCCAGGCTGGCAGCCAAGAGGGCAGCAAGGGCAGAGGCCAGAGAGATCCGCATGAAGGAGCTGGAGCGACAGCAGAAAGAGGTACCAGTCCAGACACACCCTCACATTTACAACTGTGACTGCGAAGGGCTTCGCGGCCCGTCGTACGGCCTGGTGGCATATGTTGGTTTGAAGAGTTCTATCCATGTATCACTTCTTTTAACACTTGTATATACTAAACAGCTTAACATCGGCGGTAGTTCAGCGTATTCATGCCACATTTTTACATTCACGTTTTGTCACACTAGGTGCTGCTGTCTGCCACATAGCTTGATAATCCATGACCCTAGAAAAACAAAATGATTCTGTCAGTGTTGTTGGTACGTTGTTGTTGGCACTTCAGAGCTAAAGCATTTCCTGCCAACACTGCTTTACACTCTTCAGCTGGGACTCTTAAATCCCGGGGGGTTATGGGTCAGAGGTGTAAAACAGACAACCGCCGGGGATTTTCTAGTTCATAGAAAGTGCAAGAAAATGGAAAGAAACACATTATGTAGAAAGTGATTCAGGATGAATTGATAAAACACCCACATCCCTATAAATCACTTCTGTTCTCAAATGTCATAACCTTCATCAAAATAACTATTACACTGCAAAAAAGGAATTTGCAAAACCCAAAATGAACCATTGACTGATTCTTAGAGGCCATCTGAACATTGGATCTTTCTCAAAATGATGCAAAACATCTGGAATATAGATAAGACATCACTTGTGCCGCTCATCTCATTCCAAACACTGTCCTGATGAAAGTGGATTTGTGTTAAAGCAATGTGTCAAGCATATGTAATGTGTTGTTGTATAGTTTATGTCTTAGTCATAAGGCTCCATTGGTTTAGGAAACATTAAACGAGTAATAAAGAAGTTCAGTGGCAGTAAACGTGGATGCTTTCTTTACAGTGTAGCTTCCCGCTGTGAAGTTTAGCTCACGGTCAGCCAAAGCAATGTGATGAAAGTCCTCAAAGAGGCTCACTTAATTCCTCACTTAATTCTCGAGAAGGGTTTAAACCTTTTCCACTTCAAATCAGGCCAAATAAAAATAACAAAAAACTTCCAAGGCTTTTTATGGAAAGTTGTCAAGTCACACATTTGCTCGGATCTGTTCTTGAAATGACAAGAGGTTGTGGGGACAAAAAACCAAAGCACACTGTCACACCTGCTACTCTATGTTGTTTAACCTTTGTTTTAACTGATTCTTAATCTAAACCACAGTAAAACAGTTATTTACAGTCTGTTATCTGTAATATACATGTCTGGAAGGACAGTTTTAAATATGGACAAAATGTCACCTACACGCACATGGTTGGTTGTTATCGTGGTTGTTTTAGCGTAGCTCTGCCTCTTGGGACATCTGTAGCCTCTGCAGTTGATACCTGGAGGCCTCTGATTGGGTGATTCCCTCCAGGAATAACTAGGCCTTAATCAAAAGGGCCTGTTGCACACAAGAGGTATTACATGTACCAATATGTATTGCAAAGCTTACACGTCACAGTGAAGTAGAAAGACCAAAGGCATCCTAAAACTCCGCTTTGCGCCCTCTGAGACCAGCACCTCCAGTGCCAGTGTTGGCCCCGGCACTACATTCTGATTTGTTCTGAAACAGCTGCAGAGCAGAGACTTGTGAGTGTGTGTTTGGACTGCAGGTCAGTGGAGTGTTACTTAACTTTCTCTTTATCTGGTTTAGCGCCTCTTAACTGCAGCATGGGGAGTTGTGCTTTTCCCAGCTCACTTTTCTTAGCCTGGTGTAATCCCATACACACAAATAAACGCCTCTCACCTGTCAAAATGTAACACAGGTACATGTTACATACATGTTACAAATGTAACATGTATGGCTGTCCAGAGATGATCTGGAGGTTAATAAGACCACTTAAACTGTATTTACATGTAACCCTGGTGGCCTTTGACATCATAGTCCTTAGGTTACGAAGAAGAGCTGACTTGAGAAGGTCTAACATTGTTTCTTGTTATTGGAGTTGTTATAAGTCCTTTGCTAGGGGTTGGCATTATCATCTATCACAGTATATGTACTGTTTCGATATAATATAACAATATAATGCTTGAAATTCAATTGACAAACGGATAACAGATAAAATGCTCAAATGGGAATGTCAGCTTTTTGGCAAATCTTGTGAATTATATACCTGGAATAATAAAGGTACTTAGTCACATTGTTGTAAAAAAGAAATGTAACTCACGCCATGAAGAAATCCTAGCCATGGGTGTACAGCATTAGAGATAATCAAAGGGTAGGCTACTGTACCCCAGTTTCAAACTATAAAGAAAGCCCCAGACGATTGACAAATTTCTATCATCTCAAAATATATACATATTTTGTCACATTGCCCAACCCTACTCTCTCTTTCCTTAAACAATCACCACGTTACATCCCTCGGAACTATTTTACAAAATAGATTTGTTGCTTATAATTATAGCGAACCCTTTTCCCATTAAGGTATACTGGGATAATCAGCATTCCAGCAGCACTCAATTATTCAGCAATCAAAACACAGGCGGTGAGCCCCAACAGCAACAATCTACGTGTGCACACACACACACACACACACCAGTCATACGCATTGTTAAGCTGAGTGTGTGCGTGTTTGCGAGTCCCTTAAACCCCTTAGCCAAGTTCCAAAGTAGCTTAGCGGGGTGTGTGTTCCTCGGTCCAGCCGGGTGGAGCGGTTATTGTTGCCGTGTTGCTGACATGAGCAATGGGCCGCCGCTCTCACAACCACCGTCGGGACTTTTGGACGTTTTCTCACTCACTGAAGACAGGACTTAACGGTGGATTCCTGGCTGCATAGCAGCAAACGAGAACCTTGTGGTTGCCTCCGTTGGTCTGAGCTCAAACCTCTGGGCTTCGTCCGTTATAATCCTGCCTACATGACCGGCCGTGGTCTTACCTGCTGACTGCCGGAGGATGCAAACTTTCCTGGCACCCTGAGGGCAGCAGGACGGCCGGACGTCGGCTTGCAGGGAGGGGGCTGAGGGCCGCCCTCACCGGGCGCCCGAAAACCCCTCCGAACCAGAATGGGAGCTCGGTGAGTTGAGCGGAACATGCATCCGATTGTATAACTCGCGGCTCACTTGCTAATTCGCTGTCCAGACTCATAATTGGAGATACGTAAGCAGACAAGGTCCCTCCTGTGAGTTGCCGTTCCGGTTTGCACTAGATCTTTATTTGGTTATCTACCGGTGACTGTTTGTCTCATTGACGAAAGGAGCTGTGGCATATTTAATTACAGCAGTTCAGACTGTTATTTAATGTAATTTATTTAAGTTTAACTTGGTGACTCACTGACACGGTGATAAACTGGCCTTCCTGTCTTAAGTCCTCTGACTTATCCGTTGTGGGAAAGGTTGACAGAAACGAGAGGATACAGTGTCGCTGCTCAAGTACTGATGGTCAGGGGTGTGGCCGTTGTGAGTAGGCTCTGTGACAGCTCTACTTCTATTAAACGACTCAACAATGTTTAAGAACTCTGGCTAAAGGATTGTCAGGACAGAACGTTATCATAGTTAGGCATTACACTAGAGAGGAGGTCTGTAGATTAAAATGCACTGAGTTTTAGAGTGCCCTCTAATAGTGAAACACGATTACTCAAAGGATGAAAGGTGTCTCATGGAGATGAGTGAACGCCTGAAATTGTTGTTGTAAACAACTGAAAGTCCTCCAACAGACCCTAACCTGAGCTGGTTGAAGACTCTTATCAGGGGGACAGCGCCATCAACATTAAGCCAGGTTACATTAATTGGGTTGCAGATGATATAATCTTGGCAAATAAATGATTTATTGGAGAGGGACCTAATGTTAGTGTGGCCAAAAGTACGAGTACAATTTACAAAATGTAGGTTGTATGTGATTCTGTGATTTGCATGGTCCATATATATTTTGTAAAAAACATTTGAAAAATGAACACCAGAAACATGGCTATTAAAAGCACAGGGAGCACGAGACCTGCTGTTGTATAAAAAGGGGTGTTTTTAAAAACGTTCCTTGGCTTGAGAGGAGTCATGCTGAGGTGTGGCTCAGTCAAGTGGACGTCAATGAGCATCAATGAGAGGAAGAGAGAGACCCTTACTGACTCTTGAGATGCGGTTCATGGTCTCTACTTTTGTAATTACAATGTGATTGTTTTACTTTAAACCTTCGTGTTTTGTGCATTGTTATTTCATGGGTATTGCGTGTCTTCATTTACAGTTTCGTGGACGCCCAACAGTATAAGTTTTAGCTCGACTACACCGCTCATGAACAACTGAAAAGGGATACGATTTGCGTCTGCTGCAAACTATTGATTGGCCGGGCTGACTTGGCCAATAGAAATACACAGCAGGCGGGACTTAGCAACGATGACAAACTGTTCCTTCAATGGGCAAGCTAAGAAGAATTTTAGGGGTTCTGGTTGTTAATGTTGATGATCTCTTTATTTGAAAGTGGTCTCAGCTCGTAGACTCCTTTTGTTGATCTGCAGTCCTCATTTCTTGTGTAATAGTTTAAAGCCATGCTGCAGACACAACTTAATGCTTAATCGTTATATACAGTGAGAAGTATAATGCTTGTTTCACTGATTGTATAAAGATGTAATGATATTAACCACTATGTGTAGCTCAGCAATCCATACAAGGCAGCATATGGGTTCTGTAGTCATGTGACACCTTCAGAATCCTCATAAAGGAATATAATGGCAAAGGTGTCTGTGTTCACTTTTGTTACATTTTCACAAATTTGGAATCTGCGGCTCATTTTGGTTCTTAAAGTCTTCGGTACCAGGATGTATGAGAGGCCAGCTGTTTGTCACTAGACTCAGATCTGTAGTCATGGGAACCTAAAGGAACCATGGGAACATGCCATGTAACCCAGTCTCGTAGGTCCTCAGCTGTGGTCCTGGTGTGCAGCGGGTTACCTCTCATTAGCAGAAACCTGCCTCTGTACCCCCCCCCCCCCCCCTGCATGCCATCTGTCACAACGCTGACTGCCATTCTTTAAAGTCTGAATTTCTGTCTTCTCATCTCATCTTTGATGCTGGTTTCTTTTCTTTGTCCCTGTTTTCATGATTTGATCCCCTCCAATCTTTGTCCTCTACCTCTCATCGGCGTAGATCTTTCAGGTGCAGAAGGTAGGCCTCCTCTTGCTGGTTTCCACCTCATTTCTTTTGAGCATGGTTGTGCGATTATCCTGGGCTTCAAATTGTGCCCAAGAAAATAATGGAAGTCTGTTACCTGTGTTCTCTTTCCTGTTTTTTCTTTTTTCTTGTCCTCATTTCCCATCTCTTCTTAGAAATATTATGGCTTGGACACCAAATTAGACGACCGAGCGGACAGCAAAAGGGGAGATATTGAACAGTGGATGGTACAGTGTTTCTGTGCTGTGGTGACGACACTAAAAACACTAAACACTGCATGTGTTTCTGTGACGCTGATGTTTTTCATGTCTGTAGAGGCTTTTGCAGCGTGCAGAGTGCTTTTGAACTCCAGATAATTCCTGTTGAGCCTTTTTAGAAAATAACAGATTATAAATAATCAAAGCTTGGCCATTTATGATAATCCATTTATTCAAAGGAGCAGGGTGCCCGTTTGGCTTTGAATCAGCCTGACCATCTGCCCCTTTGGTGTGAGACTGCATGAGGATTTACTGTGTTGAATTCATCACTTTAGTCACTGCGGTTGACTCGTCCCAGACCATCAGAGCTTCCAACCCAGCAATGAGGATACTCGTAGTGTGTGTGTGACTTGTAATCTGACTAACTGCAGAGTGTTTTTTCTGTTGTTGTTCACTAAAGTAATTAATTTACTGTATGTTGCAACTTGAGGTGACTGTGTTTCTGCATGAGTGCCTCAGTGGTTGGTGGGCTGGAATACTGGCTCAGCAAGTAGTTTGTTTTAAGAACATGCATGTCTGGAAAAGACTTCTGGATTTGTTTATTGCAGGAATTGTACAAATGTGTTCAAATGAACCAAAAAGCGTAAAGATGTAACCTGGTGCCCAATTTTGTCTACATGTGTTCATTCGGCCAAATGTCTACCATCTGATGAATGACTGGCCAAAATAATTGCAGTGAACTATATCACAATATCTAGATCCTAAAATGAAATAAAAACAGAAATTGTGACTTTTAAAATCTTATTGGCGGAAATGCAAACATGTGGTCACCGCTGGGATCAGTCATTCAGTGCCTCTACCTCCCTCATGCATCTGGCTCATTGATCTTTGACATCTCTCTCCTCCTTGGCACCCTTCACCTCCTCTCTTCTCTTCTCCATGTGCACCCCCCCTCATCCAGGAGGACAGTGAGAGATACTCACATTCTTCACGGATACAAACGGTTTGTAGCCCCCCCTCTGTTTCCTTCTCCTCATGCCTTTCCTCTGTAACCTTGTCCTCCACCACTTGGAAAAAAGTTGAATGAAATACGTGAAACCCAGTGTCAAATCTTGGCCTCAGGTTAATAGATTACGTAATAATAATAATTTATAAATAGATTTAGATAATGTGGTCCAAAACATTATTATAATTAATAATAATATTTAGAATAAAAAAGTATTTGAATTCATTTGTTGTCAGTCAATCCTCACCAGCTTTCAAATGTACTGTATGTAGCAAAGCCCTGAAGTCATTTTGAAATGTGATTTTTCATGTTTTCTTTGACTTTTTAGTTTTTGTTTTTGCATTGGTTTTCAACAAGATAATTTCTGTTAATTACTTTTTTCCTCATCTTAATGACAAAGGTCACATAAAATACTCAACAGATGAACAAACCATGTGTCGTTGCAGAGGGACACGTCCTGTCATCATTCGTTCATCATCGTTCACTCTAATTGTTGATGCAGATCACACACAAAGATCCAAACCCCTAACCATCCGTTTCAATCTCTCACTCTCTCACACAGCTCTCGGACGACGATGAGCGGGCGTCTGTGGGAAGCCGGGGCAGCGTCAGGGTCAGTATCACTCAAACAGCACATGCGTTCAGAATCCAGACATTCTTCATAGCTCCTCTTTATTTCAATGATTATCAAACACCTTTTGCTTTTTCAACAACCACGATGGACCTTGTGTCTGTCTTTGGTAACTTAACAAGGTGGCACATGTTGATGATGATGATGTGTTTTTTGCACAGTCTGACCTTGATGCGGTTGGGGCTTATGGCGATGGGGTAAGGGTTGAAGACTTGTGGTGGGAATGAGTTGTTTTTTGAAGAACAGTTTTATTTGAGACCTCAAAGCATGCAGTAAATCTGCCTTATCCTTGTGATGATACATCTCTCTTTATAATACAAAGCATGTCTGTGTGCTCACTTCATGGAGTGAATTAGATGGATTTGAGTTGTATATTCTGTCTTGTTTGCAAGATGAAAGTTTCTTGAAGGATTCTACATTTATATTTTGAGATTGTAGAGGAACAGTTCCGATACATTTGGTGAACTAATGCAATGTGGCAATATGTAGGAATCGACCCATGAATGTGGACCAGCTCACTACGTTTCATGTAATCCCATCAAGTGATTATGTTCGGTCATGTGCTTGTTCTTGCTGTTGTGCAGAGACATTGACTACCTTGGCCTCACTTGGGTTTGATTTTGACCAAAGGAACACTTTGTGCCATAGAGCTATCATGCTCCAACCAAAACACAGTGCGCACTATTTAAGGCTCTGTTCTGTCTCAAAATGTTAAGCGGCATTTTTTCAGCGCTATGTAATGTGGAAAAATTCTTCATATTCATCATTCTCATGGGCGTAGGAGATCCAGGGTATTGGGCTCAGTGAGTTTACTAGCTGGATCAGTGTGATCAAATAACTTGATGGTGAAGGGATAGTTTGGATGTTTTTTTAAGTGGGGTTGTATGAGGTACTCATCTATTGTCAGTAACACACTGACTATGGAGAGAGTTAGCAGAAAGCAAAACAATGCACTGCTGTGGACGGGGAGCACCTAAACCTGTTTCTGACACCTATCGGCTTCTGTTCTCTGTCAGAACGTCCAAAATACAAACTATCCCGTTGCATTTTCTGTCTGGTGTGTGCCGTGTGTTGCTTTGATTTTTTATTAATAGTGACAGTAACTAATAACACTGTTGTTACTGTGTATATACATTCTTCAGAGAGGTGAGAAAAGAATTGTACATATTGCCTCCTTTCACTGTTCTCCCTCTCTTTCTCTCACCCTAAGGACTCAAATAAGAAGTCAAAGAAAAAGAAGAAACATAAGCCCAAAGATGTATGTAAACATTCATCCTGTAAATGCAAAAGTGGCCCACACAGAAACAGTTTGTCACTCGTGTTCTTTGTTCGCAGAGGAACGGCTGTGACGATGATTACAATGTCGTGTCCAGCAGGGTTAGTAGCTGTGTGTGTTGAACTGACTGTTGTAGAGTGACGGAGTGCTTGCACATTTCTAGACAACCTGTCACTCATCAGCATCCTCTTTGTCCTGCTGTCAGAGCTCCAGACTCAGTGATGAAAGCCGAGCGTCTCGCTCCTCCAGGCTAGACCTCACGGTGCGTGTTAATAATAATAATAATAATAACTTTAATTTATATAGCGCCTTTCAGGGGACCCAAGGCCGCTTTACAAGAGTAACAGTTAGACAAAAACAGTTTGTTGCCCCCCCCCCCCCTCCATCCTTATTGCTGAGTAGCTGTAAAATTATGTTATATTGATTCATTTTTGGTGTGATAAACCAGACACAACAGCATTGTGCCGAGGGCAAACTCTTCTGTTGACACCATGGTGCAGAGTGTAATTTGCTTTGAAAAACTGATTTTGGTAGAAATAATTGTTTTTGAGGCAAACTGCAGTGGGTGGAGCTAAAATAATCGGTGTAGCATGTCTGTTCATTATGTTTAAACCAAGCCCCCAGAAAGAGCTCTGGGTAATTAGGCAAACTTTACGTAGTGGCAAAACGGTGTAACTACAACTTCTGGGACCGTCACGAGATGCCATTAGACTCAAAAATACCTTTTTCTTTTCTCCATGGACTTGCATTGAAAGGGGCATTTGTAAACCAGTGGATAATAGTTTTGAGGTAAATCAACTTCCCAGTTGAACACTTGAATATACCTTGTTTAAATCGTTAGGTCCTAAAAGGTGTAAAAATGCACTTATAGCCGAATCCAGAGTAACTTTCCTTCCTGGCTGGACCCAGCCCTGGGACGTGGGGTTATTCTATTGGCTCATGGATGCGGAAGGTCATTTTATACTCGGAAGTCAGAGATTTTGGGTGGTGACGTCATAGAATATAACTACAAACATTCAAAGCCTCATTTGAAAACCTCAATAGGAGCTTTGAATGTAAAAGAAGATGACATTGGGTACAGCCATAACAGAAACCGGGCAACTTTGAGTGGTATTGGTTGTGTGCGTGTGGCCGAGATGAAACAGGATCTAACAGGTTGCTACCATGCAGGGAGGAAGACCTCACCAATTTCATAATCAATACATTTCTTCGTCTTTGATTAATTTCTTGAAGATGACCAAAATGACACCATTACATGACTACGCTCCTCCACTGGTTTGTGCACAACAATGTAACCATGTGGAAGAGTGAACAGGACGTTCCAATGGAAGGCAGCAATAAGCTAAAAGTCAGTTTGAGTTCTGACGAGATGAAGAACTGGGAACATTGAATGACGAAGAAGAGCTGCTTCGACAAACAAATGGCGAAGACGTTTTCATTCATCAAAGTTGTGCTAATCCTACCTGGCTTGATAAACTGGTTCTTTGGTTTAACCTCATTATTTCTACCGCTGACATATCTATTTTACTACACCTCGATGAGGTTTTTTTTAAACCCAGCTTTAATAACATAAGTTTCCAAACCACTAACGGCATGTGATGTGTGAATAAGTTGAGCCTGGGTGGTGTTGTGCTGTCAGATAGAATGCTGTTTGATATTGTCACCTGTGCTCCCGACCCTCAGAGCTCCAGACTGAGTGATGACACCCGGGTGACTCGTGCCTCCAGATTAGACCTGCAGCCGGTGGGTTGCATTGCACCCAAGACTCCCCCCCCCCCCCCTAATACCACTAATGGCCTTTGGTGCACACTTTTATTGTTGTCTAAAGTTGTTTATTGAAAAAAAAAGAGTTTTAAGATCAACTGCTTACTACGGAAGCCCTAAAAGGACATATGTAATTCAAATATTCTTTTTTTTTAAACCTGTCTCTCAAGATAACAGCATTAAGTCGTGATTTTAATATATCAATAACAACATTAAAAAAAGTTTAAGCACTAAAACAAGCGTTACTATCAAGATCAGTTGAAGACTTAAACATTCACAACAATAGGTTGTTTCCTTGTAATACTTGTAATGTTTGGGTCAAATCATCTCACCGTGAATGTATTCAAACAGCCCAGTACGAGCTGACAGTGCTGTGAAGTTAGTGGAAGGATACATATGTGACTACATCTGTTTAAAAAACAAAAAAGGAGTTAACAAGGGTACACACTGGAAAAACTAAATGAAATGAATGATTCCTGACACTGACATACATTTGGCTTGAAGACATCTCTGACTACTTATAAAAACTAAATCAAGCATTTTTACTCTATCAATTATTATATTTTCCATTTTAAAAGTCACTATTTTCTACCGTGGAATACTTGAGGTTTAATAAACACATTGCTCCAAAATTCCTGCCAATCATTGATATATTTGACGTCATGATATCTCTGAGTAAATACGTTCTGAAATGTCTTCAGATCTGAAGACACGTGTAGCTATTTCAAGTGTTTGACTTTTACTTTGGAAAATCTCTGAACTGAGACAGTAAATATGCTTGATTTTCAGTTTGTAGTCAGATGTCCTGAAGTCAAATATGTATTTCTGAAGAGAGATAAAAAGCTTGTTTGAATCATGTCCGTTTAGGGCTTCCGTAGCTTACAACCAGTGACGATGTTGATTGTTTTACTGAAGTATCATTTTCATTGAGGCATGTAGTGCATGTAGTTTCTAATCAAGCTTTACTGTGGATTACTTGGGAATACATCGGTGGATGTATTATAATTTTTTTATGTATTTAATTGCCACAAGACTTCCCTGTTGTTGTAGACTCGTTGTGCTGTATTTCCCAGAGATGTCCCAGTGGAGTCAGTACTGTGACATCTTTTTTAAATAGTTCTGGGTCGCAACAAACTTTTCATCGTCAGTCCAGCCATTTGGCAAGCATGCTGATTTCCTTTTTGTTCTGCGTTTTAAAAACAAGCTACACTCATGACGTCCAGAGATGAATGTCTGGTGCAAGTTCTACTTTGGGCGAAGAGTTGTGCCTCCTTCTCTTGGCTCCTTACTCGTTCGTCCTCTTTCCTCATTTCAGGCCTCTTATGCTTCCTCTGACTTGTACAGCTTCAATGGTCGGTCCTCTCCCAGAAAACCAGGTTCAACTTTCAATGGTTACCAGGTCTGTACACGGGGCAAATGCTATCGACAAGACACACACTGTGACCACTTCAAATGTCACAGCTGCTCTGTTATCTGCTAGCTGACCTTTGACCCCTCTGTGGAGAGGGACAGGAGAAACACATAATTAATCAAGTTAAATCATGCTTAAGTTTTTACAACCTGTTCCAAGCTGCCTCCCTGAAACCTCATCCTGCTGCTTACACTGTATGCGTTTGTGTGACGTGTGCAGAGCTCCTTGTATGAAGACGGCCTCAGCGGCGGGTCACAGCGAGTCTCTGGCTCCAGCTCTCGAGTAAGACTCTCTTGGAATTGTGGCCTTTGTTGGTTTGACTCACCTTAGAGCGGCTGGTGTGAACAGTGGTTTCAGAGTGGGAAACTAGTGTGAAATAATGAAATGTGTGAAGTTTGCTTTGGTTATGTTCTCATTCCAGACCTTCTCCTTATTTTAAGTGTTTGTTTTTTTGTTTTGTTGCTGTGGATTGTAATGTAATTGGATTTAAATCTCTAATATGTGTGCGTTGTTAAAATGTCATTTATATGCACATTTAAGCAGATTGTGATTCTGGAATCATTCCTCTCCAGCATGTATTTGCTACTAGTACTGTTAGTGTGAGCATGATGATGATCGTGATGCATTTTATTTAGGAAGCACTTTCAACTCAAACACGCTACACAGAGGAGATGAAATAGAGAGATCTATTTAACAGCATGCTTGTTTGTGTTTGCCTGCAGATGTACACAGAAAGGTAACGGTGTGTTTTCTCTGCAGCCTTTAGAGTACACTAGTTATCGCAGCTCCGGCTCCAGAGCCTCGTCCAGGGCCGGTTCGGCCCGCGCCAGCCCAGTGGTGAGCCTCCACCAAGACACCCACCCTGCTACCAGCCCCGGGGTTTAGATCCCACCAGCCCACATGTAGATTAGCTTTGTAACCACACAAGTCGATGACTGAACTCACACGACAACATTTTGTCTATGTGCCAAGTGGACACCATTGGACACACGGACATAATCAGACTGTGGTCCTCCATGATGGTGACTCAGACTTGGCATGGTTTGTACAATTTGGAAGTGTGCGAAAAAAAACGTTGTTCCGTGGGCAGAGTACAAGCAGGTATTTCCTGGTGGACCTGTACAGCACAGCAGTTACAGGATTCATGTTTTTATGCTAGTGAGCAGTTAATGGAAGCTCAGAGAAGCATAAGAAAATCACATTCATGCCCTGAATACAACTTGCGTGCGTGCATCAGTCCAGTTTTAGACGAGCCACAGTGCTGTGGTTGACCATTTGTCACAAGCCTGTAGCAACAGAGTGAGTTTTAACTGATGGTGGCATCTCCCAAAAAACAATTGTTCTTTTAAATATTGTTTTTTGTATTTAGATGTATATTCTATCCGGTCCATTCAGCCGATGTCCATTCATCAGTCACCGGCTGAAGAAGCAGTTTGATACATCAGAATACATGAATCTTGTGTGGTGTACCTTTTTGGATTTATAAAAGTTACTACTGTATGGTGTCTGTTTTTGACGAGGACTCATGTCTGAGAAATGTGATGTATGCATTGTTTTTAAGGGATATGATGTAATAACATGGGGAAGAAGAACACAGGTAACAAACGTGTTGCTCGGCTCTGTTTTTCGTTTCTTTGTTGCTCTGTTTCGCCCCCTGGTGGCCGGCGCAGGAACACAGCGGCTCTGTTGCCAGTTTTTTGAGGAGCCCGGCCGGTAGCGGCGGCCTCCACCGGGACCTGGACGATGTTACTATTCCTGACTTTCCCGATGTGAGTCGCTTTGCCGCCGCAGCAGGCCGCGGCTGTGATGTGAGCTGACCTCCTGTTTGGTGCTTCATTTATTAAT
Source organism: Melanostigma gelatinosum (assembly GCF_949748355.1). NCBI lineage: Eukaryota > Metazoa > Chordata > Actinopteri > Perciformes > Zoarcidae > Melanostigma > Melanostigma gelatinosum. The sequence goes on along the minus strand of NC_136643.1, from coordinate 4,207,627 downwards.
TAATTAATTTTGCCACTTGTCGTTCCTGTTTGTGCACTTCACCCTGCAAGGAGGGCTGATTGCACGCTGTGTTTGTGTCAGAGGTTGAGTCATGGGTTGACTGGAGACTACCAGAAGGTGTGTGTGTGTCAGTCAGGCTGGGAGTGACAGCTGAAGTGCCCTGTTTGAAGTGTTTTTTTTAAACACATGATCTGTTGTTGAATGGAATACTGTGTCGTTTTGTTGTGGGGAGTTTTGACGCCTCCCGTTGTAATTATTTGCATGGCGTTGTTTATTCGAATACGTTTGTGCCTTTTCTTACTTTCTTCATGTGTAGAAACTACATTGGAACACGTGTAATCACGCTGAGCAGGCTGCAGTGAGGGTTTTGGGACTTCCTCCTCCCTCCTTTGGTCTCCTCGGCCCCGTGGCCTCCACTTCACCCCCGGTTTGTTCTCACTGTTTTTTTGTTTTTTTTGGTCTCAACAGGTGGAGGACAGAGATTATCTTGAGAAGGTGAGTGGATCATCACCACATGCTGTGTATGTAGTTAGTCAAGATGCTTAAAGGGACATCAGTTAGAATAATGAGTACTTTGTATTTTATTCTGATTGTGTGCTTCAGTAAGGAAGCCTTGAGAGGTGTTCTGGTGATCCTCTTCTTAGTCTGATCTTAATTGTTTTCTCTCCTGTGTTTATGACTTAAGGGCGTGATGTATTTTCCTGGTTTTGTCAGGATAATCTTGACTAAACTAATTGTTTTTCATCTCTTAAACAGGTTGGAAGAAAAGTTTTGCCAGGATCATTTTTTACCTGTAAAAACGGGTGGAAAAAATAGGTTCTGCAGGTGAAATTATTTGGTGTTTTCCACGTGTTTCTCAGATGAACATTTTTATATATTTTTTTAAGGAACTTAGAAAGAACATCCTGGCAAATCCTTTTTTCCACCTGTTAAGTCATTGACACATAAAAAAATTCAGATTAGACTTAGAGAATGGATCACCAGAAGTTTCCTTTGTCACTTGTCGTATTAAAAAGAAAAACACGTGTCTGAACATGTGTCTAACACCATTTGTGTAATATCTGTCTTTTTCCTCAGGGGTCTCGAGCAGCTTCTGCCTTAACAGCAGCAACCCTCACCTCCGTAGGCGGGACCTCGTCGCGGAGAGGAAGCGGCGAGACGGCTTTTACTATAGATGCAGAGACGTCTATACGAGAAATCAAGGTAATGCTGAAGAGATGATTAACGACATCATATGCTGAAGATACCCACATTGAGAATTTCATTCCAACATTTAGAGTTTTTGAGCCGTTTTGATTGCAGAAAAGTTCCTGCTGTATTCTGTCCAGAGTCAAACTTCAGAACCCATTTGGTGTCATTACTTTACAAAGTGAGTGTAGAAGAGGCCGAGTCACTTCTCCACCCAACTTCATTCAACCACAAGACATGAGGGGACACGAGCAACAAGCTGGATCTAACTCTCGTACTCTCAGAGGTGACATGAGGAAAGCAGTAAATGTAGCAGGCGGGCTGAAATGAACCTCCGTGCTGTCGTGCTACTTTTCATTCTTTCTGCAAACACCGTGTTGCTTTTGTCATCGTCCTGCCGCCAAACTGTCTGCACTGTCACCTTTTCTGATGATGTCCCACTGTGCTTCTCTGCTCACTGCTGCTGCGCTCTTCACCAGGAGATTCATGAACTGAAGGATCAGATTCAAGATGTGGAATCCAAGTACACGCAGAACCTAAAAGAAGTCAAGGTATATAAGCCTGAGAGAGATCCCCAGAGCTCTCAACTCCAGACTCACTGTTCACTAACTTCCTCTGGGGATTTCAGCCTCGTTACTACCACAGTGGGTCGGATGTACAGACAAATAAACTGTTTTATAACAGTGGATCCAAGATCAACACACCAACAGACAGGCTTTTGACTTGAAACTGAGACAAAGAAACTCCATTTAGTATATTAGAAACAATACTGCTGCTCCAGACTCGGCACAAATATTGACACACACATTCATTAGTGTAACTGCAGTAAGGGTTCTGCGATCGATGGTTATCGGCTGACATTAGTTCTCATTAGTTTGATCGGTGGAGTCCATGAACGGCAAACAGAAAATTAGATTGAAATGCTTTCAATAATAATTAGCCTTTCTTCTCGCCTGCTCTTTAATTCGCTCTGAGCGACAACGCTGGACTCACATCTGACAAGAAAACACACTGATAGAATTATTAACGCTACAAAGGGTATAGTATATACATGCCTTGCTTGCCCTCCCCCTCTGCCTGCTGTTCTCCTGGAGTTTCAATTCCCCCAATTTTTACTTGTGACGTGCAAAACATTTCAAAATCCGCCCGACCACTATATTTATTAGAAATAGCGTAGCATCACCACTGTTTGTGCTTGCTTTTTTAAAATGATGTTCTTATTCCACATGTTGGTTGTGTCTACAAAGAAGAGAGACGAGTAGACACACAGAGGAGCAGGATAGCTAGTTGAACGGCACAGAGAAATTGCTACAAATGGACTGTGTGATCAAACGGCAGCTCTTTTGTGAGGCTCAAAGGCCGAGCCTGTGTCTGGCATTGTTTCTCATTTATTTCCCCCTGGACAGATGCTTTCTAACTTGTGTGTTAACTTGCAAACTGTTCAAGATGCGTCTGCACGTTGCATGTCTTTCTTCATTTTGGTGTGTGTGTGTGTGTGTTAGCCTGCACATAACATTTCCACTGACCACGTTTCCACCGGCTTATACAGTTGTGCAACACAGATAGATGGTTGCATTGTCTGGACTTCTCTGCCAGCTGCATCCACCTGTTACACCAAACACAGTTTGCCCATCCTATTTGATAGAGGACAGTATCCTAAGCTGTTCTGTTCCTATATTCTGATATTGTCTTTATGTGGTGACCTTAGGATGCGTTAGTGGAAGTGGAGGAGAAGTACCGTAAGGCCATGGTGTCCAACGCCCAGCTGGATAACGAGAAGAACAACCTGATGTACCAGGTGGACACGCTCAAGGACTCGCTCATGGAGCTGGAGGAACTGCTGTCTGAGTCGCGCCGCGGATATGAGGAGAAAGTCAAGGTACCGCCGGCACACAGAGGCACAGACTTTAAAACAAGTGAATGAATGAATGAATGAATTTTATTTATATAGCGCTTTTCACAGACAGTACTATCACAAAGTGCTTAACAGAGCAGACATTTAAAAGCATAAAAAACACAATGTGACCCTAGGGTCAATAAATTATCTACACAGAGTGAATAAAAAATGTTAAAGAATAAAATAAAAATAAAAATAAAATAAAAATGTAAAACATATTTTAAGAGCAGGTCTAGGACATGGGTTTACTTTTACACAAACGCCAGCCTAAACAGGTGGGTTTTGAGCTGGCTTTTAAAAGTATCCACAGTATCTGCGAGGCGTAGAGTTGCAGGCAGAGCATTCCAGAGCCTCGGGGCCACTGCCTCAAAGGCTCGGTCACCACGGCTCTTAAATCGTGTGCGTGGGACTGACAGAAGACCTAGAGCGTGATATGTGTGAAAGTGATATGTGGCTCACTTCTATAATTGTAGGAAACCCAAATGGCTTAAATCTGGTATCTGAAGGTTTTTAATCATTCATAAACCCTGAATGTATCCATCTGTAAGGAGTGTCATGAAACACACAATCTATTTTATTTTTGTCCAAAGCACTCTGCTGTTGAGAAATGTACATTGCTTGGGAGGTCATGTCTCTCCTTGTTCAATGCCACTGACGTGTGATTTAAAGTACAACCTGCTAGCACACTAGTTTCCACAACTTCTCAGCCTTTACGTTGGACCCCTCCATTCTGCAGAGGCCGACCACATCTACATGTAGGGAACATGGCTTTAACGGTGTAAAGTGGGAGCCGAGACTTCTTGCAGTTTTTGAATTGATGCTCTGCCTTCCACAAATCCATTACAGTAGAAATCTACATGCAGAGACTGGAATCTTCCAGCATCCTGAATTCAAATGACAGTTTGGTTAAATATGGAAAGGTTGCAGATATTAAAGTCCTGTTTAACACTTTTCTGACATGAGGATAAATGATCAACTGTAAGGTGGAGCTGAATGACGGAGCATACGGATGTTATTGTGCTGTAATGACACCAAAGTAGAGCTTGGTCAAGTTTTAGTTTTCTCTTCATATTGTTAATCCAGCACACAGTTAATGCTTTGGTTTAACGCTACAACCAAAGAACTTACATTGATGAGAAGTGAAAGCTGATTGGTCGTTCCTTTGCACATTACCATATGATCTGTCCAGAGATGACGCCATTAAAACAACCTGATTGAAAAATAACAAAAAGAATGTTGCATACTATAACTGTTTACCTACTTGTTTTTATTATTTGTTAAATTCATTGCAGAAGCAAAGCAGTGTTCCAAATAGAAAGACATAACATAACATTTCCACCACTTACCAAGGGAGCAAAACGTGAGCAATGGACATCAATGGAAGCTAGAAAAATCCAACACTGAGGATTTATAGAAACCAGGCGAACTGCTTCATGTCGAGGATCTCCAACATAGACGCTCAGTCGACCAGACTCTCTGGTGTATTCAGCACAAAATGGCAGTAACGCATCGCCCTCTAGGGGCGGTTGTAAAAACAGCACCACCAGTTTCTCTCTCTGTGCTTCTGTTACAACTACGTCTAATGCAGTACAACAGCATTGTATTTGTACGTAAGGACATACATCATACTGTTACATATCTTTCAAATGAGGACTGTACGACACCGCTCTCAGAATGACATCACACTTGACAGCGATGCGAGTAGCGTTCCTGTAATGTCTCCGGATGGGGAGTGTGTATGAGATGTTTCTAATGAAAGCAAACGCCGTCATTGGTTGTCTCTTTGGTTCCTCACAGGAACACGAGCGAGAGAAACATGCCCACACGTTGCTTCAGTTCCAGTTCACTGAAATGAAAGAGACGCTAAAACAAAGTGAAGAGCTGCTCAACGTGAGTATGTGTCCCCCGGTGTGAACGTGTGCCTCATAGTGGGGTGCAGCAATGGAGCCTCCCATTGGTTCAAAAGACGGATATGAAGAAAGGCAAACACGTGTGTCACCTAGAAGACTGCGCTCCACGGCTTTCTCTTTGTTCACACACTGTATACATGCATGCACTGTTTTTCTTTTTCTTTCTCTCTCTACGTCTCAAACTTGCTTTCCTTCTGCTGCTGTTTAGGACATCCGTCAGCTGCGTGTCAAACAGGAAGGCTTTGTTAGAGAAATCTCTGACCTGCAGGAGACGGTGGAGTGGAAGGATAAAAAGATTGGGGTACGGCCTCTGAGCCCTGGTGCTGCACTTTTTATGTTTTATTGACTCCATCACGTTCAGCATTCACTTTTGCCGACATGAATTCAGTATCTCCTTTGCATGAAACTGACTGGCAGCTTTTTACTCTCGCTTCTTTTCACCTCTCGTACACTTTTCTTCTCACTCTCCCTCACACTTGGGGCTCAGGCCTTAGAGCGACAGAAAGAATACACAGACGCTATTCGAGTTGAGCGAGATGAGCTCAGAGAAGAGACGGTGAAGCTGAAAGACATTCTGAAGGTACTCGGTGTGTGTGATGTGTGTAGTTTTGGGAAGAAAAGTGACATCAAAGTTTTGAATATTGTCACGGTAACTAAAGCTTTAAAGGTAAAACAGAGTCCTGCGTTATTGAAGGTAGAAAGTAATTACAAGTGCAAATATAAATTGTACATTTACTTCGTTGTTTCAAACATTCCTAAACCTAATATGCAGCTTTTCCATTGTGACTTATTTTGAAGGTGTGTACTCTATGGAGCTAATGTTTGCCTTTCTGTTTCTTTAGAAACATGGAATAGTTCTGGGTCCTGATCTAAACATCAATGGAGAGATTGGTGAGGCAGAAGTGGACGGGTCCCCCAGTGCAGACCCTGCTACCCAACCGGCTCAGGACTCTCAGACCGCCCCACCGGAGGGGAACGGCATGCTCGGTAAAACTTCTCACTACCTTAAACTGTGTGAAGACTTTCATTCCAAAAAGCATAAATACAGTAGTGGTGGAACCGAAAATTCAGCAACCAACATATAAAACAAGTATTTGTCCTCTCACAATTGATATCTGATCCGAGCGGTTGACGTCTAACTTTGGAATGAACTCTTCAGTTCCCAGTGTTGTGCTCTTGGAATGTCAAGTGTCTTCAACTCTGATTTTCAGTTTCCTGAAAGGACAAGTCTGGTGATATTCTGTATTGTTGTTGAGGTTGGACACTTTCAATGACCAGAAAATCTCACCACAAGGTTAACTTTGAAGTTATTCTGGAGCTTTCAATCTCCGAAGCCAACGTCGACGAGAAGTCCTTTAAAAGTGCTCCCAAAATGGAAATTTCAACACCTACAATTCGATGGCAACTGGACAAACTATCTGCTGAGGAAGATTGAGTTACTGCAAAACTGCTCAGTGGACCTTGTGGTTTAGTCAACTATTTATTTCTATTGAAAACAAATTCCATGAAAATACTAAATCATAGAGTGAAAGTGATCTCAAAATGTATATTACATCATCTACAAATGAAAAATAAGATTTACAAATGTATACAATGATTTGTGTGTAATTTTGGGGTATTCACAAATGTGTGTTCCAATCTTCACACGAATGTAACCTGATTTGTACGTATCCCGCGATCCGTGCGCACACATTTAACATTCTGTGAATAAAAACAAAAAAAGTCACAAATTTTTAGAAGTTTGAAAACTCAAGAAATGTTTTGAAGGCAAAAATGAATTCAGGTTGTGAAGTTCAAATTGCTTGGTATTTGTGTGAAGTTTGGAACACGCATTTGTGAATAATCACAATTAAGCATAAATCGTCATATACAATTCTAAATCTTCCTTTTTTTAGATCATGTAATATACATTGACTATTTTGAGATAAGTTTCACTGCATACAAAATCGACAACGAATTGATCCCACGAACGGTGTGTGTGTGTGTGTGTGTGTGTGTGTGTGTGTGTGTGTGTGTGTGTGTGTGTGTGTGTGTGTGTGTGTGTGTGTGTGTGTGTGTGTGTGTGTGTGTGTGTGTGTGTGTGTGTGTGTGTGTGTGTGTGTGTGTGTGAGAGAGATTTTATTTATTTTTTTTCCTCTGTGCCACAGAGCTCCATTGTTGTCCAAAAACACATCTGTGAGCCACATTCATTCACACATGTAAATACTCACTATAGCACCAAATTCATATTAATGCACTGTTTATTCCTGTTGGAGTAACGTCTGCTAAAAACTAGAGTGACCAGCTGCTGTAGGAAATTTTATAAAATATGATTTTGCATTCATGACCAGTTTTTAGGATGTAGAAGGAACCAATGAGCTTGTGCTGCAGACAAGTTGGGAGAGCCAGACAGTAGTGAGTGACAGACTACAGCATCAGCTATTTTTAGTACTTTCATCGAATTTGTTGACAAAAATAAAAACAGAGAAACGCCAGCCTTATCCCTTTAAGAAACATCTATCCAACCTCTTGCTTTCCTGTTCAAACTAAAATTCCACTTACAAGCTCAGCATGCTCCTTGACCCCTGGGGTTCATCTTCGTCACCTTTTTCACCCCTAGTCTTCAGTATTAATGTTTTGGCTTTTGATTTGTTTCTCTTGCACCTTTTTCATCATTTCAACTAACACATATTAGTTCTGAATCACAACTAACTCGCACATGTTAATGCATGTGGTGTAGGTGTGTAAATACTGACCGGTCTCTACAGGGTCGATGGTACAAAGCTTTTGAGAACTCTTTTCGAAGCAAATAGTCTCTGTGTAAGCAACATTATTGTAAATACATTGTAACGTATATCTTTGAGCAGCCGGCTTCTTCTCTTAGTCGATCGATGTGCTGGGAATCAAGAACTTAATTTTGGTGTTCCTCCGGCCTTTCTTCTTCGTCTTCGTCTTCGTCTTGGCTCTGTGCTTCTCTTCCTGGCCACTGAATCAATCAGGTGTTCTGCCTTACCTTGACTTCTGCTGCTGCACCTCCTGATGAAGATGACAGTTTTGAAAACCATGTCTTGAGTCAACACTTTTTGTCCCTCCATCACCGTGTACTCTTCATGATCTCTCAGGCAACACAGAGGAGACTCCGTTGAGAAGTAGCGGAGAGGAAGAGGTCGATCCAGAGCGGCATCCAGAAATGTTTGAGGAAGAAAAAGAGAATCACGCGAGCTGTGAGGCACTCTGTAATGTTGATGGTGTGTCCACGCTGGAAACATCGAGCGAAGAACAGCCAACAGAAGAACAGACGTTGTGCTTAGATGAGGACAAGAAGACGGCCACAGAAGAAGACCATGTTGAAGAAAGTGTTCTCAGCAAGGACTTAAATGTTGACATTATTGACCAATTAATCACAGAAGCCAAAGATATAATCATGTGCAGCCCTGAGCTTCAAGAGATTGTAACAAGTTCTGAGGAAAATGTTCCAGAAACCCAAGCGCCTAAAGGGGGAGATTTAGGAGAGACAAGTAACCCAGGTTCAGGGGAGACAGAAGCCAAAAGCAGTAGTGTTGACACACAGAGTGATGACATTAGAGAGTCATGTAACAACCTATTTGAGGAGCAAGAAAACAAACAGGAAGCTGAGGAAAGTAACTTGCAAAGTACAGAATCATGTCATCAGCAAAAAGTTGCACACGGTGTTATGACAGAAGGTTTGCCTAATGAGTCCGTCCCAGCCGTGTCAAACACCGAACCGCAACAAGAGCCTGAGAATGCAGAAGAGGCGGAGAACGACGAGGCAGAGGAAATATCGGGTACATGTCAGCCTCAGGGCGCCGCTGCTGCAGGGAAGAAGAAGAAAAGGAAGAGGAGAGGCAAAAAGAAAGGAACGCATGACGATAAGAACCAACAAAAAGATGGAGCTGACCAAGAAAAAGGCAAAAAAGAAATAAACAAATCAGCTCCAAGAAATAATGGGCCAGCGGCAGAACCTGAACTCGACGGTTCTGCCACTGAAACCCTCAAGAAGTCAAGGGTGGATCAAGAAGAAGGAGTAGAAGCAGCCAAACCCAGGGAAACCTTTTTAACCAATGAAACTCTGAAAGAATCTGCAGTGGAACTTGTTACAGAGGAGCACGACAACGAAGAAAAGTTGGAGATGGAGAACGTAGAAGAAGCAGAACCCGTGGCAACTCCCAAGGAAGAAAGGTTTGCTCATGTTATGGATGAACAGAACAAGCGACTAAGTTCGGAAACTGAAACGGTGAAAGCAGTAGAGGCAGTGGCTCCCGCTGATACCTTTTCTCACGTTGAAACTCTCAACTCCAGAACAAATGCCAGAAAGGATGAGCAAGACGAGGACCAAACTTTGGAAACTGAGAAAGTAGAGGAAGTGGGATCTATAACAAGTCCCGTTCCAGAGACCAACCTCAGCACTTCTAATCTTATCGACAACTCTCAAGGTGCCGAGAGCACCAATGGTCTCGACAGAGAGGGTTCTTCCAGTATAGATCACTCTAAAAGTGAAACCGAGATCTCAAGCACTGACGATGTCATCCACATGGAGTCAGACATTGTTGATAGTGTAGAGGATGAAGTTGGGTCCATTGACGAGATACAATCTGAATGTACAACTACTAACCCCGAGAACACCTTTAAAACGAGCAGTGAGGAAAACACTGACGAATCGCATGTTCCAAGCAATGGAGACATTGCTGCTGATGAGTCTGAATCCACAAGCAATCCTGAGAGTAAGGACAGCGCGTCTGAGTCCCAGTTCTTTATCGATGTCTCCACCAACGCTCTCAAGACCTTGTCTGGCTCAGAGCCGTCCGCAGCCGTGAACTCGGGCAGCGGTGACTCTTCCATCGAGGTTCCTGGTGGAGGTCCAGAGGAGGCGACTGAGACAGTCGGAGATGACGAGGAGCCAGGAGCAGAGACTGAGCAGGAAGCCTTTCCTCCTGACGGGGAGGATTCAGAGCTCAAATCAGACGGAACTGAAAAGGAGGAGCTGAACGGAGGCTTGAGAGACACAGAGGGTTTAGTTGAGTCAGACCGCTCACATGAACAAAAAGGTGACCGTTGTGACGGTGCATCATTAACAAAAAACACCGATGCATTTGACTCTGTGGAGAGTCTGGTGGAGACTGTTGGAGTAGCGCCGGCCGAACAACTGGGTAACGTACAAAGCCAGGATCCGACAGAGGAATCAAATGTCGAAGTGTCCTCTGAAACCGAAAAGATCAATACCATTGACCCGTTGACAACACCGGAGTCTCCAAAAGAAGCTACTGAAATCGGGTCCTCAACGGAGCAGGACCACAGCGCTGAAGAGTCAACCGTTGAAGAGGACCCAGAACATAAAAACAGTCAAAATGATCCACATGATCCAAGCGAGACAAAGCAACTGCATGAACCCGGCAAAGACAAGTCTGAGGATGATGATTTGTCCCAACCCACCCTGCAGGACAGCGAAGAAGAGAACGGGGAAGAGGATGAAGGCCATTCTTTTGATTTCAATGACATGGACGTGGAGGAGGCTGTAGCGACAAGTCTCCTTGAAAACCCGAGCCAGGAAGAAGTGGAGGAGGGAGTTGAAGTCATGCCGGATGAAAGCAACAATGGTTGTTTATCAAATGAGAGTAGCCCAGACGAGCCAGTTGAAAGCACGGTTGACGGGGGTAACCAGGTAGAGTCACTGGATACTGCGCCTCCAGACAACCTCAACTCTGGTGAGGATGCCTCGTCTGAAAAGGGGGAATGTGTGGAAGATGTGTGTGAAAAGCAGAAAACCATTCCAGAGGAAGAAGTGGGTGTGGCAGATGAGCCCGGGCACATTGCAGAGGAAGGAGAGCTTTTGAGTGTTGGAGAGGTGTGTGCTGTTGCAGAGGACATTGTCCAGGCGGCGTCTATGCCCGTAGAAGGATTAGATGCCATAAAGCTTGAGCTGCAGGGCGGAGATTCACCAAAGAGAGCAGAACAAGTGGCCAGCAGTAAAGAGCCACAGCAGACAGGGAAAGATGTGAAGAAGAACGGCAAGAAAGGCAAAGGCAAGGGCAAAGAGGAGTGTAAGGTGTCTTAGCTTATAGCTAGTATATAGTATAGGTGTTTATCATTTCACCTGGCTTCGCTTAGCTGTTTACAAAGTAGTAAAATACATTTGTGCCGCACTTTGATCCTTTCCCAAATGAATATATGTTTGTATATGATTTTAATTGACTGTGTAAACTGTCTGGACAGCTGTCAGTATGACAACGTGAGCTGCTTGGTGACGGTAGATCTTACTATTGGACAATCCTGCACTTGCTATGTCATGTGACATTATTTTGTTGTTTATGCACATTCATCGTGCTGCTTGTTATGTGTCATGGATGGATAATATTGTATCGCATCATTTTCTCATGCTACAATTTCAGGATTGATTTATTCATTGCATCGGTGTTCAGTAGAAACACACAGATGTTATTTGGTCATTTGTTAGTTAGTGAACTAGCTTTTACATGTTCCAGCAGTGATGTTGATGGTAAAAATGCAAAGTGCTTGGAGACCCTGATCTGTTCTCAGGGAGCAATACAACTGCTGTTTGAAAGTTATTTCCATCTACAAGAATGGGAAAATGTATGACACATGTATGTTTGCATTTTGTTGCACTTAATTGAAAAGACGAATGTAGTGCGTCCTCGCCGAAATGCCAATAAACACCCTGCTGTTACCAGTTTGAACTGTTGATCCAAATGCATTTTTTGTAGGGAAATTGATGGAACGCAATGTGTCGGCAGTCAGTCAGTCAGCACATGTACACGTAGAGCTCCGGTTCCACCTTACTGTGTGCTCACATAGTGTGAATGTAGTCAGCTGTGTGCTCTTGTATTGACCCTCCTCTCCACAGTTTGTGCATGCTAACAACCTACCCAAACACACACACACACACACACACGCCGCTCCATCTATCCCCACGGAAGCCTGCGCTGTTGCATGCATCAACTCCCCCCCCCCCCCACCACCACCACTCCCACCATCTCCTTGGCTCCTCCCACCCCTGGTATGTGAACTTCTTTTATTTCAAAGATGGATGGCGGCAGTTGTGATAGTTGTTTGTGATGCACGACGCTCCATTTGAATTAATGATCTGTGACCGAGACTCTGATGTCGAGTGTTTTCTCAAACGTGTGTTTTGTCTCGTAGAGATTCGTCTGAGGAAACTGGTGGATGAGCGGGAAAAAATGATCGAGCAGGTGGGTCCGTGATTCATCCATTTACTAAACAGGCAAAAGTTAATAGAGTTCAAGGCACAAATCATGCTTTATGATTAGAAATGACCAAGAAAACCAAATGCTTTTTATGACATTTTTCAATGAATGGAGGAAATATCAAACCTGATGGGAATACAACTTCTTCATACTTCTACATTTTAGTTATTGGGTTTAAATCTCATGAAAAGACCAAAACAATGAGTTGACCCTACTAACACACAAGCTTGACACATCATCTTCCTCTGTTGTCCAGAAGCTACTCAAACCATATTAATGAGTCACACTGTGTGTGACGTGTTCCTTCATCAACCAAGAATACACACTCTGGAGTTTATTTTCAATCGAATCCCACACACACACCCGCCTGCTGCTCTAAATACTCACTAGAGCACCAATTGTGTATTGATCCACCGCTGAAAATAGTCCCCAACAAATGCACTAGTTCTTCTCGTTTGTGTTATGTTTGCTAAAAACCTACAGCGACCCGCTGTTTCTGTTTCAGGAACCACTGAGCCTCTTTTAAAATGAAACTATATATTTGTGAGGAGTTTCTAGATATGAATGCCTTCAGCAGCACCAGGGTTGGGGTATTTTCATTCGATTTGTTGACAATATTCCTTCATCAGCTGATGTGTTAATGTCTCTGTTTGCAGGTAAAGAAGCTGAAGTCCCAGCTGGATCCGAAGACGCAGAGGAACGGCACTGAGAACACTTCGAGCCCAGATGGTGAAATTGTTGAAAACGGCAACGATCCAAACTTGATAGAGCTGCAGAGTGAGTGAACAGATCAGCAGTTGCACTTTACGATTTCATTGTCGCCGACAACTGAAGAATATTTGCTAAATCTTCCCAGGGGATTCAAGCAGGCAAATAAGTGACTTTAAGTTCAAGCTTGTGAAGGCAGAGCAAGAAGTGACCGCTTTGGAACAAAATGTAAGCCGACAAGAATCCTGGATTCATAGCGTACCTAAAACAAAAACAGTAAATGTTCTCACCTAAGAAGTCTTTATTCATTTTCTTTTGGTTCCCAGGTGACCAGACTTGAGGGTCAGGTGACGCGCTACAAGTCTGCATCAGAGAACGCAGAGAAAGTGGAGGATGAGCTGAAGGCAGAGAAACGTAAACTACAGAGAGAGGTAGAGTTCTGTTTTCTTACACTGCAAAACAAATGACGAGCCGGACCGTTGAACAGGCTCTGTTTTAATCTGTTCTCTCGCTCCCCGTGTGACCCAACAGCTGCGATCAGCACTGGACAAGGTCGATGAACTAGAGTCCAACAACAGCCACCTCTCTAAAAGACTGGAGAAGATGAAGTCCAGTCGCGGCATTGCTCAGACTCCATAGAAACGGGCTCATCTCCTGGAACAGAGTCCTCCCGCATCTCTTCTATCTGCCTGATAGCAACCGTATGAAAAAGCATCAAAAAAACCCTAAATCTTAGTTATCATATCCACAGAATAGAGAACAACAAGCAATGTGCCATGTCTTTGTCTGTTTTCTGTCCAATGAGAAGTCTCCGTAGCATCAATGCACACACACCCAGAACGTACACGAGCGGGTCTTTGTGGTTGACCCTCTGCACTGCTCTGCTGAAAGGGGGAACGGGCCACGCGGAGAGTCCCGGGACGGAGCGCCACTCTGTTGTCGAAGAATGCTGCACTGCACCCTGTTTTCTGCTGCCTTCATCGAGATTCAAGATACTGACTTGTCTTGCTCACATGGAGGACGGATGAATGAATAAAAGACGGCTCACAGTGCAGGGAACGGTACTCCACCGTGACCCGAGACTGTGGTGTTCAGTGCAGAGAACACAATGAGTGCTTTGTGTGTGTGTGTGTGTGTGTGTGTGTGTGTGTGTGTGTGTGTCGTGAATGAAAAGGCTAAATGAAGTATATTTTCCTAATTTGCATTCAAAGCCAAACTGTTTTTAAAGGTGTCCGCGTTTGTGGTAAAACTGAACAAAAAGGATTGCGCCCCCCCAAAAAACACACAATATCACACAATGTAAACAGTCCAGAAGTCACCAATGGTAGGTCCTTAACCAGCTCTGACTCACAGCGTGTA
>NC_136643.1:4175845-4188345 GCF_949748355.1 Melanostigma gelatinosum | reverse complement strand
GAGTACTAGTGCTCAGGCATTGCAGTTGTATAATGTCCTCTGTGGAAAATAACCCTGATGATGTCATCAGACATTTGGTTTTAAACTGAGGTCATAAGAGTTTAAAAGATGTGGATGTTTACCAGGCTGGAAGGGTCTCATGAACAGACACTGCTTAAGTCAGGACATCTCAACGTTACATTAATACCATTCTTTATTTAACGTGTCTTTTTATGAGCGTGCAACTCCAAAAACTGGAGTAGCTTTAAGACCCTGAACAAAGTGACAGCTCGTGGATTCTGCGTGACAATAAATATGGCTGCAGGTGGTTGTGTCTCTAAAATTAAACTGTTTTTCCAGTGTTTCTGAACAGTTCATGTACACATTGCAGAGCAGCAGGGAGCATTACGGGGCAAATCTCTAACTTGAGATTGTCTTAAGGCTGCAGCGAATGATTATTGTCATTATGGATGAACCACTTTGTCAATGTATCAAAAACACTTTAGTCTGTCAGAGAGTGGTGAGAAATGGCCATCACAGTTCCCCAGAGCTGAAAGTGCCATCTTCATCTCAGATTGGTAGTTTTATCTAACCAACGGGCTGAACCCTAAAGGTATTCAGTTAATAGTGATCTAAACACAGACAGGCAGTGTGTTTGCTCAGTAAATGACTGCAATGATTCATGAATTTGTAAGTGATTGATTTTCTATGAACGAACTAAAGTCATTAGCTAATGCTTGTCAACATCACCAGTAGAGATAATCTGAGACATTGTCTTGTGAACCAGGATAACCAAAACCTGAAAAACAAGTCTAAGAAGCAGCAGCAGTCTGGTAATGTTACAGCTGGAGAGTGTAGTTTAGACACATTGTCCTGCAGCCGTGAGGACCTACACTAGCCGCGCGGGTGTATCTTACCTCTGGATAAATATCTCGCAGAAACACGTCCTTATCTACTTCTGTAAATATCGTCACAGGTACTTTTTCCTGCAGCTCCATTTCACATTATATGCTTTAGAAATGCACGAGCTGGTGAAAGTACACAGTTCGTGAACTGAACGGGCGTCACATTGTTAGTGTTCCCCGTAGAAACGAAAAATGACTCAGTAAAAGTCAGCTGTATAAAACAACAGTACGGTATGTTAGTTACAAAACAATGTCCCTGTTTGTTAGATATACAAATGAATCATATTCTCAAAATGTTATTGCATTACTGTCTGTATTTCTAATATTTGTTATTTGTTCCTCACCGGAAGTTACAACCACAAGAACCAGGAAGCTTCCGAGGGGGGAACAAATATGGCGCTGCCCATGTTGAGAGGTTGTCACAGGTTTCCATCAACATTAAGCTTTACTCGTCTATGTGTAAATGAAAGTATCATCCTGAACCGGTCCGGTAAACGGCGACTACCTTCTCCATTACCTGCCGCTGTGGTAGCAGCGGTCCGCCCCTACAGCTTCGACCGCGGCGGACAGAACCAGAACCAGAAGGTGGTGGTTTTCGGCATCCCGAATCCTTTTATCTGGTTTCGCACCCGAATATACTACTTTCTGATCCGGGCTTACTTTGATAAAGAGTTCAGCATTGAAGAGTTCACGGAGGGAGCGAAGCAGGTCTATAGTGTTCATATTCATTGAACGTGATTTATTATATTCATACCCTCAATTAATACCTCGTTAATTCTGTTCTGTTGTTGTTGAGGACGTTCTGTTAACTCTTGCAGGCCTTCTCCCATGTCTCCAGACTGTTGTCACAGTGTCAGTATGAAGCTTTGGAGGGGCTCGTGGCTAAAGACGTAAGTATGGGAAGCCAGCAAGTCCAAACGTATTATTAATTCTCTAACTTAAATTTAAAAGATATATATATATATATATATATCTCGTAGAGACACATATTTCAGTTGATCATATTGGAAAATCTTAATTTTAACGTATTGCTACCAAACATAACGGAACAGACTTTTTGGTATGTTAATATTCTTGTATATAACGGGTGTAATCTCGCTGCTCAAGTTGAGCTTTATCTAATTTCCATGTCTTTGCAGTTGATTGCAAAGTTAGAGGAAAAGTGCAACGCGCTGCCATCGAGCCACAAGAAAGCTCTGTCTGCAGACGCTGATGAGATCATGTATACGACACCTGGAGACGTGGGGATCCACTATGATGATAATGGTCAGCATGAAGTCTTTACCTCCCATGACAAGACACAAACCAATGAATTGATCCGACGACCAAATGCTGAAATAGTGTGTATCAGAGCCTGATATATATCGTCTTCCTCTGTAATATAGAGCTCCATTGTTGTCCAAAACTATTCAAAACACACCAATGAGCCACACTGTTTCACTGGGTGACATGTTCCGTCATTACCCGGAATACACACACTTTATTCTGACTCGATCCCAAATGCACCCTCCTGCTGCTGTAAATATTCACCAGAGCACCATGGGGATTAATCCACAGCTGAAAGTAGTCTCCAACAAATGCAC
Organism: Melanostigma gelatinosum; assembly: GCF_949748355.1. Taxonomy (NCBI): domain Eukaryota; kingdom Metazoa; phylum Chordata; class Actinopteri; order Perciformes; family Zoarcidae; genus Melanostigma; species Melanostigma gelatinosum. The sequence continues at coordinate 4,185,878 of NC_136643.1, read as the reverse complement.
GATTTACTCCTCTTTGAAATAACCTTTGTTAAATATTATAGCGCCCAGATGTTTTGGTAATTGCTGAGGCTTTTTTTTCAGTAGGAACCAATTAAATAAAACAACTTTACTGGGAATAAATTAGGGAAACAACAGAGGAGGGATCCCTCCTGCAGGATGGAACGGACAGACATGCTGTGTGATGATGTGTGTTTTTTGTGCTGTTCTAATCAGTTCTGTTTTTCCAGGGAGAAAGTTTGTCAGTATTCTGATGCGTTTCTGGTATCTGACAAGTGCACATCTTCCTAATGACACCATGGAGGGAACCCGTGTCTTCCAGGTGGACATTGGTGGAGAGGGAGAAGCAGAAACAAAGAGGCTCCTAACTGCAAACTATGAGTAAGCATATCATTTCTGTCAGGAGTGTAATGACTCGGGCATATAGAATATAACTCAGCTTTTCTTTTCTGATAGATTCCAAAGGGAGTTCACTAAGGGAGTGCCTCCAGACTGGACCATTACGCGGATAGAGCATTCCAAGCTTTTGGATTAAGGTGGTTTTGATTTGTGGCAGTTGTGCCACTGGAAACGAATCAAAGACATGAAACCGCCCTCAGTATTTGCTTTTATTAAATCGAGTAAAACAAAAGCAGCTCAAGGTAATACACAGAGGGAAAACGTGTCGCATCACCTCACTGGGAGGTCAGAGGAAAGCACCAGCACAAACTTAGATTCACTCACTATTTACTGTAGAAAAGACAGATGAGCTGACTCATCTATATCATAGAGACTGCAGAGATCTGTGTGCAGTATAACAGTGTTATACCCCAAAACAGCGATCAGAACTAGGCTACAGCAGGTTTGTGATCTCTTGAACTTCTTATTTGAACTATCATGTAACGTCACATGGGTGTGCCTTGCACCCCTTCTTGGAAACTCTCATCTTACTTTTTAATTTTGTAAAGACCGACAATTGGCTGGTACTTTATTTCCAAGGAAAGAACTATTGTGTTTCTATGTAGGGCTGTGTGATATAACGGTGTTATAATTCAATCTGGCAGATTTGTCTCCACACAAAAACATGTCTGTCTTTTTTTTTTTTACCCCACACAACCTGTTGCAGTAACCCGACTGAAGTACATGCTACATATGTACCGTATGTGTATACATGTCTTTGCAATGATTAAGGCAGCTCGATGCAGCTGCGGCAGACCCTTGATTGTTTTATTAAAGATTTGAGAAATGAAAAATGTGCAGTTATTTTTTAAATTCCTCATTATTTTTTTAATCTATTCTAACAATGTAAATAAGGACATGTGTGCTAAAACGTTAAGGGCATTTAAAAATGAAATACAAAATCAATTAAATGAAAAATAGCATGAAAGAAAACACGTCAAACGTCTCACTCGCTATCTGCTCTCCTATTGGTGTATTTTCTCAAGTGCTCTCCTCCCATTGGCCGAAAACCGTGCCAATCACTACCGTTCGTGTACTATGTGGATCCTGTTGTGCGGGTTGAGCCGGTGAGGATGACAGCCCGTGTGGTGCCTTACCACTGCGAGGAGTCGCAGAATGAGAACGAACACATAGAGATTGAACACCTGTGATATCTAAAAACCCAGAGTCACAGTTGAACCATGAAACTCGCCACTGTGGCCTTTTACGGGTTTGCTCTGGGGCTTCTAGCGGTTGGCCTGCGAGAGTTGCTGACTGGCTTCGAGGAGAACAGATGCAGCATGACTTATATGTTTGAATACCCGGAGTACCGGGTGAGTAGCCGGGCTCATTATTCCACTTATCGCCTCATAACATACGTCAACCACAAACTAGCTAATTACAGCGCGCTTTCGAGCATAAATGCTAAAAGAAAAACTAAGCTCCAGCGTCTTGCTAACGTTAAATGGCTCGTTCACTTAAACACCGCGAACAGAAAGTGTTTCAGGCTGAACAGATAATATCACTCATCCCTGTCGAGCGTCTTTTACGCTAACTAGTTATTTCCTGAATCCTGCTAACGTTAGCCGACAGCTGGTACCGGTGGGTGTAGGGTTGTGTTGTTGCCTCTCAGCTCGTGTATTCTCAATGGCTTCTTCACACACCTGTCTGGCTGGAGGTGTGTGTGTGTGTGCGCGCGTTTGTTCAGTACTCGGATAAGATTAGCCCAAATGATCTGCTAACGTCAGCTGCTGATTCTTGAGTCCCCTCAGCTGATGAGCAGGTTTCTTTAAAGACACGGAGACCTGAAGTTAACGTTAGCTTACATTATAGTCATGCAATGTCGATCGCCCTCCTCTGCTTTATGCTCACTAATGTGTTCATTTGGCCAGAAGTGGAGCACAGCTGCGGGCGATGCACAATATGGGCATCGGCCTTACAGTCTATGCGTTGTTTTGTTTTGTTAGGGAGAATATAAAGACCAGAAACATATCTTTATCTTAGTGCATGTGGTTAAAGGGCATGTGCTCTTGAATCAGGGCTACCTCAATGCTCGCAGAGCCTGTGATGAAGACACAGGGCAGATGAGAAAATCCATAATTATTCAGTGAATGTTCTTGAAGTCTGAGGTGAAAGCCAAAGAGTTGATGTTGCTGTGTGACAAACCATGGTTTGAAATCAGTTATTGTGGTTATTGTAATATTTTGTGGTGTGCTTTTAATATGTCCATCATACTTTCACACGCCCCAAGTTGATGTCCAACACCTCAAAATACTAATTTTGCAGTCATAAATACTGGATAAAAGCAGTAAGCACTCTCTTCGAGAAAAATATTTTTTGGGCAATTTGGCTTTCAAAAACATTTAAATAATTTGCAAATAATCTAAATTGCTGCACATTAATTTTCTCCTTATCGACCGCTAGATTAACAAACTAATCGTTTCAGCCATAACCAATATAGCCCAGCCCCAGATGTAGTCCTCACATGTACCGAACGATGTACTGTAACAAAGTCCGGACACCTCTAGTACATACAAGGGGTCAAGTATGCCATGACTGTAACTTCTCATTATATCTCGTATGAAACCAGAATTAAGCGCAGGTTTTTAGAATATTGCAGGTGAGGTGCACAGCGAGGGAGGGAGGTGTTGTCTCCCAGCTGGAGAGTAAGATGAACACACTGCTGTAGTGTGACCTGATGCCTTTACAAGTGTGACACAAAGGTTTAATGAACTGTCTGAAGAATGATGTGACCGTGGGACTTCACCTCCTAACCCGTTGGGTGTTTGCTTCACAGCGTGTGGCTCTGCCTCGCCGGGTGGCCAGACTGTACCCAGCGTACGGCCTCTACCTCTATGGGGAGGGTCTGTATGCCCAGGAGACCCGCGCGCTCAAACTCACCGGGGCCCCTGTGCTCTTCCTGCCTGGAAACGCAGGCAGCCACAAACAAGGTAAGTGCATGCTGATAGTTTAGGGTTAAGCAATGGGGGCAAACAAGCCAAGTGGTAGTTGTGCGTTTCAGCTTTGGACAGCAACGGCACAAGAGGGGGAGGTGGATTTTTATTCAACAAGTGGATGTGCAGAGGTTGTTTGAGGACGTGTGGCTTCATGCTTTTTGTGGATTAGTCTCCTAGAGCTGACATGATCTACCTGCAGGCAGACTGGATTGTCCTGCACAATTTTGCACACAAGCTTTCAGTTTCTTTAAGGCAGTGGATGTGAGAGCTTTACCATATCACACAAATCAAGTTAGTTTTGTGTACACTGTGCTGGACTTCACATTAAACGTTTTTCTTTTTGTGATACGGTTAATACTGTTCTTGTGTGATTTTTTTTTTTTTTAAGGACATGTACACCCCGAGCTAGATAATTGTACTTGTCAATTAAAGGATGAGGTTGGTGACAATATTACTATTAACCTATTAAAACCCAGGCAGCAAACTCGGGTTCTGAAAAGTGAAGACCATGAGGAAGTTTCTTGAAACGTGCATTCTCTTTACTGGCCACCAGGGGGCGATTCCTCTGGTTGTATCGAAGTCTATGAGAAAATGACTCTACTTCTCTCTTGATTTATTACCTCAGTAAACATTGTAAACATGAGTTTATGCTCTCAATCTCTAGTTTCAAGTATTCTTCAATACAGCATGACGCTCATTGAGTAGATTATGGTCCATTTAGAGTCAAATAGACTATAGAGCAGAGTATTATTTAGGGCGGGGCTACCTTGTGATTGACAGGTCACTACCGCTGCCAGAGCCGTAAACGGCGTCTCTACGTCACTCCTCCACAGTCCTAATATGGTCACTTCCGTTCACTGGTTGCAAAAATTCAAGATAGTGACAGCCAAAACACAGACCATGGTTCTTCAAAACCTCAGTCCACAAACCAATCCACTTCTATACAGTCTGGTAAAGCCACATCAGTGGGCCGCACTGTTGCACCGGGTGACATCATTACTGTGCATGTATCCAAAGCCTGATATATCTTCCTCTGCGCCATTGAGCTCCATAGTTGACCAAAAACTACTAAAAGCACATCAATGAGCCGCTCTGTAGTTTATTTTGAGTAAATCCCACATGCACCGTCCTGCTGCCATAAACGCTCACTAAAGCACCACATTTGTGTGAATCCTCTGCTGAAAGTAGTCCCTGTAGAAACACAATTGACTCCTGTTCATGTAACGTTTGCTAAAAACTACAGAGCTCAGCTGTTTCAGAAAATGACACCGCCTTTTAAAAACAATCGTATTGGTGATCCATTATGCCCTCAGTAGGAACATGTGTGCTTGGGTCTGAGTGCCACAGACATACAGGAACACATTGTATTCTATATTATAGTTCCAGTTCAATTGCATATGTAAATACTTGGGGAATCTAACCTGGACCCTTTTGTTGATATAGACTGTACTCGTACTCATAACTCAGTAAAACTCTAAGTGATACAAATCCTTTCTAAGATGCTGCCGCCCCCCCGTTCTATCTATCAGTTGTGTGTAGGAGGAGAACACCCGCGCCTTTCTTCATGTGAATACAGACCCATCGTGCTGTTACACTGCGGTGTTTGTGAGATGGTGGTCCAAGCTCTCTGTTCTTCAGCTGTTTCTTGGCTCACGTTAAAACTCCTCCATCCGGTGTATTTTTAACAACTGTTGTTCGACAGGCTTCCCAAGTTACAACAGCTCGATGAGGTACCAGTGTCCAATCAGAGCAGGCGGTTTTAAGGCTCTTCCGTACAGGAAAATGGTGCAGACTGTAAATTGAATGAGCTTTTTCATTTTAGCATTAAGAAAGAGAGTTTTCTTTTTAGGTCACCAACAGTTTCCCCGAGGAGCCGAAGAAGCTCAAGACGTGATGACTCTAATCAATAATTCAAAATAGTTACAAAATAATTAGCATATAAGAGCGATATATAAATACATTTTAAAATAATAATGTAGAAATAATTAGTGCAGCATGAATGCTGAGCATATGTGGTGGTGATTATAGTGGGCCCAGCTTTGAACGTCACATGTGTAAGATGTTACTAAACATTTTGTGCTCGATGCTGTATGTAGAGAACACACGCCATCAAAATGTCTTCTTCTCTTCACCCAGCTCGCTCCCTGGGCTCGGTGGCCTTGAGGAAGGCCGAGAACGTGGAGGGCGGTCTCCACTTCAACGTGTTCACCGTGGACTTCAACGAGGAGCTGGTGGCCCTCTACGGCGGCAGTCTGCTCCGGCAGACCCACTTCCTGCACGAGAGCATTAAGGCCATCCTGAGGCTCTACAAGGTCGGACAGGGTTCTAGATGACTCATGTATTGCTGGTGGAATAATATTTCAGTGTGGGGGATACATATCGCATTTCATCAGCTGTTACATTTAAACTTTAAGGCATATAATTAATCTCTCTGACTTGTATGTCGTGCTTTAGTAAAGAAGCTGACATGGCAACAATAGGGAATTGTAGCCAATGGTAACGAGTGCAATCAGAATGCATCGTCGGTGGAAAATATTCATACGTTTATCAACCCGCGTTCCTTTTATTTTGTAACTCTACCATCTGGTAATCATACAACCCTAAAGTTATTCTAAGTGGGTTAAGTTTCTAACTAATCTGTTGTCTATTTTTCCTGCTCTCCAGCACCTGAAGACTCCGCCTCAGAGTGTGGTGCTCGTTGGTCACTCCATGGGAGGAGTGGTGGCCCGGGCGCTCTTCACTTTGCCCCGCTTCAACACCAATCTGGTCAGCCTCATCATCACCCAGGCCTCCCCCCACCTGGCTCCGGTGCTGGCCCTGGACCCGTACCTGCTGGGTAAGGAGAACTCATGCTGGTCTCCCAAATGGTACATCGACACTTTGTGCTCCGAGATGTGTCCGAGACTTCTTCGTACTTTTCAAGCTCATAGCTGTAATGTGAACTTTGAATTCAGATGACTTAACTTAGAGTTATAATAGGTAACTCTTCAGCTTTAAAATGTCTAAAATCGACTCGACCTATGTTATGTTGTTTAGCTTTGTATTTACATGATCACTGATGTTCCCAACAAGCCAGACACTCTGGTGAATGGACTTCTTATTTATTTTTAAGCCACATCTTTATGATACACGTTTGAGATCTTTGTGGTTTTTAACGATATATTTCAACCGGATGAAGGATCTTAAGTTATCAGAAAAACAAGCTGAGCTAAAGTTAGCGGCAGCTCGGCTCACAGCCCCTCCAGGACGTCCTGTGTGTGCTGAGCAGGGACAAAGAAACACAGACTTTTAACCTGAAATGTCAGTGTGTCCGTTTGTTTTGGAGAGGAGACCTCTGTGGATAATTTGACTGAATAAGCTGAGGAGAAGCTGACTGCAATAACTCCCATGAACCCTCTTCTTTTGTCTTCTGTCTCTGTGCTCTATGTAGATTTCTACTCTGCAGTGAGACAGAAGTGGGTGAACCAGGCGAAAAAGCTCAGGAACGTCACAGTTCTGTCTGTGGGGGGCAGCTACCGTGACTACCAGGTCCGCTCCGGCCTGACATCCCTGCCTTGTACCCCAGGAGACCCCAATAAGTTGTCCCTCGTGGTAAGTATTGTTTTGGGAATTTATTTAGTGGAACTTTTCCAAGAACCCTGGAACGTTTTTAAGAAATGAGGCGCTTTACCTAAAAGGTAAAGAAAAATAAGTAGTTTTTTGAGTTTGTAATTCCTGGAACTACTTGAAGCAAAAGAGCTCAGTGTTTGATCTGCACTGCTCTTTGTTTCAATGTCGTCTTGTTTTTTCTCAAGGCCACTGCAGTTCCCAGGACTTGGGTGTCCACTGACCATCTGTCCATCGTTTGGTAAAAGACATGACATGGCAGACTGTGTATTTCTTTCGAGCTACATTTAGATATAACGCAGATTAACATGCAGTGTATATGTCTTTGTGTTCCAGGTGCAAAGAGCTGGTCCTCGCTACCGTCAGAGCATTCTTTGACCTCATCGATCCTGAAACCAGACAGGTCAGAACAACAAACGCATTTTCAAATGAATGCGTCTGTGAAAAAATATTGTCTGACGAAAAATGGAGGGATGTTGTCACAGCAGACAGACAGACGAGTTGTAAGCCCGTGAAGTATTACGTCTCGGATAAGGTTTGCGTCGCAAGCACGTGCCGTCTGTTTCTAAGCTAACCAGTGTGTTGTTATTAGTTCACAGTAAACCCAGAGAAGAAAATGGCTGTACTAAACCATCACTTCATCAGACACCCTGTCAGGATGCTGGGAGAAACTCAAGACACCTCCATCTCCATCTTAGGTTAGAGAGAAACACTGACCCATGGAGAGGCTGGAATAAACAGAGACACTGTGCAAGTAGCTTTCATTGGGCTTCCTGTCCGTGTGCTTTTAAAGCCATACCTCCACATGTGTATTCATTGTATTTGGAGTTTTCACTGACTCCTTAAAGCGTGTCCTGTTTTTTCCCCTTTCCCAGATTTTCATGAAGCATGGAGTGAAGTGAACACACTGCGTCTGGCTTACAGCACACCAAAGGTACCAGACTCTGTACCAATATATTAAATGGGTCATTTACATATTGAAGAAAATAAATTCATCTTCAGTGTTGCTCTCTGTCCACAGGAAGGACAGGTCAAATACTTCCTGTTTGCCCTGTCGAGTCGCAGGAAAGCCTACAGCCATTTCTACTGCCGGAGCAACAACCTGGTGAGTTTTCAGCACCGTTGAGCTTAAACCTACAAAGCTCCATGTCAATAGCCAAGTGTTGGACCACCGAATCACCACCCAGATCTTTGATTTGTTCAGTACAGAAGCCCAGAGATGGAAGTGAGATAAAAACTCTTTCTGGTGATCCATTTTCCATGTCTGTTTGTTTTTCTCCCATGTCCATGACTTAAAGGGACAGTCCACCTAAAATTCAAATATGCATATCTTTCCTCTTCCTTGGAGCGCTATTTGTCAATCGCCATTGTTTTGGTGTGAGCAGCCAAGTGTTGGAGATATCGGCCGTAGAGATGTCTGTCTCTTCTCCACAATAATGGGACTAGATGGCGTTCTACTTGTGGTGCTCAAAGTCACAAAATAATCTATTCTACTCTACAGCAATATGTCTCTCCAGAAATCATGACCTGGCGACTGAAGAAAATCCACAGACCATGTTGTGGGCAGTTTCATGTCGGAACTATGGTTGAAAGGAAATAGTTCCTGTTTTAGATTTTGGGGTGAACTGTCCATTTAAGAACAGTTCACCCCAAACTTTAACTTCTTTCAGTTAGTTTTTCATCTGCCTCCTGTTTTCTCAGATGAAAAAAAGTAACATAGATAGATGATGCTGGAAAAACCGTTTTCCCCACAAAAAATGAAGATGACCCTGGTAAAGTGCAGTTCCACCTGTTCTTAAGTCATTAACACATGAAAGTAAACTATTTAGATCACAATCAGAAAATGGATGACCAGAATTTTGGGGCTTTCGTTGTTCAGTGATTCATAGAGATGAATGTACTGTATATGAACGATTGAAGTACAAAAGCCACATATTCAGTAAAGTGTAAACCAAAGTAATCAATACTTTTGTCAAAGTTCAATTCTGATTTGTTGATGTTCGACAGGAGATGACTAGCTGGGTGTACAGCTGCGTGCACAAGAACGGTTCTTCCTGGTAAGAGTAGTCTTTCTCACAGTCCCGAATATGCTGTATGTATTTTGTTGTTGTATTACAGTAGATGATGAATGTATTTCTATTACTCTTCATTTGTACGCTTTGAATTTTCCAGTGTGCAGGCGGTGGATCTGTCCATGGGAACTGAGCTGCTGCCCCCCTACAAGGTAATCCTCCTCTGAGACAGCGTGCAGTCCAGTCTGAGCTGCTGCTGGTTGCTCATAACTGTCTGTGATCCTCCTCAGATCCTGATTCTGAGTCTCAGTGACTTGTCTTCAGTTACTCACCTGGTTGTTTCTGCCTCCAACCTCAACGGCAAGCAGGTACATTGAAAACGACTCTGTTCTCTCTGAAGATAGGATGCTTCTCTCTGTTATTTGTCGGTCTATCTTGCTGGACTGCTGGAAGAGAAGACTCAGTAACAGGACATACAAGTCAACCGCCCTGCTAGTGGCTCTGTGAGGATGTACCTCTTCTGCACAGCTGGGTTTTGAGCTGAATGCTAACAGCATGCTAACACGCACAGTTGGTGACATGTTTCCATCACACACAAGTGGTTGGACCGCCAGAGAGAGTAGGCGGAGCTAACGCAGGAGACTCGCTGTTCAACTTACTTGTGAAGTTTTTTCTGCTCTCCGCTAGCTCTGCATGTTGACATTAAATATTGCTGAACAAAATATTGTTGAGGTCCTAAAACACACGGGCAATTACCGTTTATCACCATAGAACACCCTTATCTTGAAATATCACAAATTTTAATTTATACAAATTAATTACATTTGTTTTGTCCACAGTTCACGGTGGAATGCGAGTGGCAGAGACAAGAGTCTCAGACTCTGTCTGTCCCAGTGCCACATGTTCTGTCCTCCGGTGAGTAGTGTTACTGTTGATGTGGATTCTGTTAAAGACACCTTTTCAGTGACTGTTGGTTTTCTAGGTTTGACAGTCAGCGATGTTTCGGTCAACTCCTCTGGACTTCTTCACACCATCAAGCTGCAA